>NW_010403261.1:15267-27271 GCF_000710305.1 Buceros rhinoceros silvestris
GTAGAAGAGGACTACGTCTTAAATTGCATGAAAGGTTTGCCTTCAGGAGAAACCCATTATCGAGCTTTTCACCAGGCGGACAATTACGGGCAGACTTTTTCCTTCCCCCCCCGCCACCGGCGTGGTGAGCCATTGTGGGGCGAACTTTATAAGCGGTGGGATCGGCCTGATCGGGGATTATTTTCCCTTATCTCTTTCTCTCCCTTTCCCAGTCCGATTTTAACTTCAAGGGCGTCTGCCTTATTAAACTTTCCTGCTTCTATTGCTTATATGTGTAGCCTACGTTATCATTTCCTTAGCCCGACTAAAGCCTAACGAGCTCTTATCAGCACGTTAATGAGCATCAAAAGTTTTCTGTGTGAGCTTTGGCTGGCTTCCCAGCCAAAACACACTATTTTGTCGCATATTCTTTCAGTGGGGGAATAGCCCCCCTTCAAACCGCGGCACTCAGGCACCTGCTGCCTGAGTGTGCTACAAATGTCCCTCAGAGGCCAGTCTCCTAAGACTCTCAATCCCATCCTAGCCAAGCCAGGACATGGTAAAATTTAGACTCAGCCTTGTCATCAGACATGGTCCTACCACAACCTTCAGGACTTCCATGTGGCCTTGCGGACCCATCACTGCCACCACAGATATTGAAATGGCTCCTCTCTTCTGCTTCAGTTGCAGCTCAGCTTTCTCCAGCTACTGCCTCTCGGAGACTTTTTCAGCAAAATAGCCAATTTATCAACAGTCTTTTTGGGCTTCAGAGAAAGTGTGGCTTGCTTCTCTGTAGTGTTTACCTGCCAGGGTAACAGCAGCATAGGGGCACACTCCAAAGTCCCTGCTGTTCATGTTTCCCACTGGAAAAGCATGGCATCACCTTCAAAAAGCAGTAGCAGCTTTGGGAGCCCATGGTCCAATCAAAGCTTTTATTACCCTATATTCTTATATATCTCCAAGTCCTCAGAGGCCATAGCACAGCTTTTTTCCCACAGCCCAGGGATTTTTTTAAGTGCATCTTTGCACTGCAGTTGCTTATGTATCTCTGACCTGTACAGAAAAGAATGTAATTCCCACTCATATTCTGTACTGACTGTGCCCACCTCCTGATGCAGCTTTGTCCATTGCTCTTGTGAAGAGCACCTCTGAGCTCCCAGGCTTTTGTCTTTCTTCTCTTCCCATCCCAAGTGTCTTCTCCTGGACATGATGTGGTCCACTGCTGCTTCTGTATCTCATTCCTCATGTCTGGCACACTCGTAGCTTCTTTTGTTCATCACAGCACATGCAGCTCAGCAGACTGATTTTGTCAAGTTAAAGGTAGGGCTTTTTCATGCCACCCTGCTTCAGGCTTCAGTTTCCCCCCTCTTTTGGTTATTCAGTCACATGTACAGCATGAGAGCATTACTCTGAAGACATCTAAGCTCCTCTGCTCAGCAAACGCCCTGTTAATTCTGGATAGCTCAATAGCATCCCTGAGTGATTTGTCCCAGATCCCAAGCAGAAATTAACTTTTCAGGAACCCAGTTAACTAACCCCTCCTGCCTTAGATCTTTCCAAACCCAGTCTCTGTTTTCCTATGCTGTTTGTACTCTCTGCTTTAAAGCCATAGCACTCAGGTATTTAATATGCAATGCAGTGATAGCCCTCCAGTCTCTGCTGTGCAGTTTCACAGGGCGTTAACTCCACCAGTGTTGACTGACACCTATTGCAAAGATGGAATCCACCAGATCTAGTTATTCTCAGGGGGTAAAAGTAACTTCCTAAGTAATTTTCTTTTTGCTAGGCAAGGCTTATAGGATTTCTTTTATTTGTAAAGTTAAAGTTAAATTGTGACATCTCAGCAGTGGCAGTCATCAAAAGTATGTGTCATCTGTGGAAGCAAGAGGGAAATGTCTTGGGTAAACACACCTCGTTATCTTCAGATGCCTTTGGATAGTCAGGGACAATTAGCAAAGCTATGGTCCTGCACATTAGAGAGCAAAAAACTGGAGGATGCTCCAAAGCAAGGACGGTGCCTTAGTGTTCGTGGCAGCCAGGTGGAAAGCTGTGGAAGGTGTGGAGCATCTTCCACATCTCAAAGAGCTTCTCTCTTTGAGTTAATCTCCTTGAGTTATGTCTTGCACTATAACAGGAGCCTGAGGCTTCATATGGGTAGTTCATATGACTGTTTCCACTGCAGAAAAAAAAAAACAACAAACCTTTCCCCTCACAAAGGTTTTTGGGGAATATTGGTAATTTCTCCCCAGTATTTTGTCATGGAGGGGTTGAATTCTAAGGGTGAAAAGACCATAGTTGCTCACCTCACAGCTACTTTCTCTGGTTGTGTTCAATCTAAATTCTTGATCAGGTTGTGTCCAGTCTCTCCTGTTTACCTGTAAACAAAACAGGAACATTTTCAAGGTGATGACATTTCAGTGAGAGCTGTTGACTGGGCACTAAATCCTTACCGTGAGAATATCCCTATTGCACACATCGAAATCTGTCCAGCCCAGAGCCCAGTCACTACGAGGGATGGAAGAGCATGCTCCAGAAAGAGGGCTGAGGGTAAGCATGGAGGAACCTCTCTCTGCCTTATCCTCCTGGCACTCAGCCTATCTCCCTCAGGGACAGTTTGAATTCTGAACATGTTACTGACTGATCAGAAGTTAGCTCAGCCCATACCCAAGTTTTCTACAGTTAAAAAGGGCATTATGTCAATAGTCATGATTACGACCCGTTAAAATAGTAATTAATGCATCGTTGATTTTTGTCTCTTCTCTTTGTGCTTACCTACTCCCTATGCCTTCAGTGAATTCAAACACTTGAAAGCCCTCATCCTATAAAGTTGTGTTACAAATCCATTCAGAGCAAATCCTGCATGTCAAACCCGTCCACAGAAACATTTCTTAGAAAGGGAGCTAGGACCTGGCAAACTCCAAAGCACCCACCAGCACCAAGATCTTTCACGACACATCAAAAGTACCTTAAAAAATAGTCACTGCTGTCCCCCCATTTTACATGGGGAGCAGGTGGAGCCATGGATCGCCCAGTGTCACCTAGCTGCAGCAGGGCTGGGGACAGTCAGGGTGTCTGTGCAGCAGTGTTTCACATCTGCAGTTCATCCTCTTGCCTTTCGCCAGCCATCCATGGAGAGGAAGCTCAGGCAAGGGGAATCCATCTGGGTCAAGCTGATGAGGAGCAGGTCAGTTACACCAGCAGCTGGTTTGGAGATGTGTATCTAGAAGTTACATGTGCAGGTTTACACAGGCCTGGTCTGGAGCCTGGTTAAATTTAAAAGCTGCCAGTGACCTGACCTGACTTTGGCCAAGATCTGCGTGGTGGGACAGAGATTAAACAGCAGCGAATGCCCTAATCATAAACCAAGGCTGCAACTCTAGTTCAGTTAGTCAACAACTCTCTGACAGTTGAGATACCAGCATAAATTCCACGTGCTATATTATAATTTAGTTTTTTTTCTTTTAATGTCAAGTTCCATTATAAGCCCTAAACCAGCCCCTTATGAAATCCTTTAAACCTTACTTGGATCATGCTGTGTTGAACATTGCTTTGTTCACAGAAGGATGGCGCTGACCATGGCTGTTAAGCAGCAGATCTGATGCCACGGTGGCAGATAAATGCAAGTGTTTAGCCAAAAAGTCACTTAGCATTTTGTATATAAAAAGAACAGTGTTTTCTAATAAGAGAAAATTTAGCAGTTTCTTATGGGTTACCAGAGATGTGGCATGTAAGACACATAAGTCTCCCTTCAGTTGCTTTTATATAAGTAATTCATCCACCAGGTTGAGGTTTTGGGTCTCTCCCCTCACGTTCTGGGGTTGGCCACCTGTCTTTGGCTACCGTGGCCCTGCCTGTGGCTAGTGGACACACTCAACGACATCGGGCCAGTTGGTGTTTGAAAGGGCTCTTGATTTTCAGAGCAAAGCCTGCTCTTTTCAAAATCTCACCTTTTTGTGATATCTGAACCACAATGGAGCCTTTTGAGCAGGCAGCCCAGGGGGTGGGGGGAGACATCTGGGTCTCAGCAGGAGTGACTGGGCTGGCATGTGTCCTCCAAGGCACAGCTGGGAGAGGCTGAGGCGGCTGCAGGAGCCGGTGCCTGCTGAAGGCTTCTTGGAAACACTGCAGATGAGAGTGAGTGAGGACCTCACACAGTGCAGAGGTGTCGGTCGTCATCGTCGTTTCCTTCCTCTTTTCCAGAGACTGAAACAACCAGCGCTGTTCACAGACCTCTGCCCTTCCACTCCACCCCAGCATGAATCACACCGACGGCTGCCCGAGGTGAGAGGAGTAACAATGAGAGACATCCCCCCGGTGAGCCCTACGCGGGGTGGTTGTGAAAGACCTGAAGCAGGCATGTCACTCCTCCACGTCTTCACAACCAGGATGGCAGCAACGGCCATTATTTCATTTGCCAGTTCCTAAGTCAGGGCTCTTGCAGCTGATCGCAGCATGGCTGGAGGCCAGCTCCCCCAGCTCAGGAAGAGATGTGCCACAGGTTTTGGCTTGGTGCTTTGAGACCCTCCTGAAATGCTGTTACCAGCACAACAGCGGCTGCAGAAACCAGGCCTGGGCAATGACTTGGAGGAACACTGACTGTAGAAACGGCATACAAGAGGGCATCTGCGTGTGCCAGAGGTCTGACTGAGGCAGGGCCAGCTCTGTTTTCAGAGTAGGGCAATTGACTGATGCCTGGTAAGGGGTCCTGCCCTAGGGAGCATCGCTTCTTTCCTGCTTAAAACCCATCTCCCCGGGGCTGCGCGGGCAGGGCTGCCTGGTGGTGATATTTCCTTCTGCCTCCCGAGCAACACAGACCACACTGGCACACAGCAGCTGGATGGTCCCGCCGTGATGGAGCAGTGGAAAGGCCACCTTAGCTACAGTTAAGCAGTTACAGCAAAATAAACATCTAGACAAGCTCAAAGATTGTTTTCTCCCTGAATTTTATTTTCAACAGCTGGCTGCTGAGAGCATGACATAAAGGACGCGCAGGTCAGCTAGGAGAGGAACACCCTGATAACTGGTCAGGATTTTTTGCACTCGTAGCTGTGAAGGAAATCTCCGAGATACAAAATAAGTTTCCTCACATCCAGAGACAACAGTTCATTACTGTCATTTCTAACAAGGGAGTTTGGCTAACCCGGTTGTGCTCATATCTGGCTTTTTTCAGAGCCTGAACTGACTTTTAATTAAGTCAAGGCAGTTAACTTGCTCACAAAGGCAAGAGCAGACAAGCTGTTATCATGCTCTGAAATGAAGCTTTTAATTCCTTATATATTAACCTGAGCCCTGCGTAGCAGGGGCGTTAGAGGAAAGCGCTAAAAGACATGAATTGCCCCATTTACTTGAAATTCCATTGTAATGGCTGTATTCACTCAATACTGCAATAGCAGCTCGAGAAAGACTGAGATGTCAGAGGGTCGACATTTGTTGTTTCTTCACATGTGATCCCTGTGGTGATTTATTTCATTGCAGTGCAATGTATAAAAAGACTGCTTTAAATGCATTTTCATTATCAATACGAGCGTTAGCTAGTACGTGCTCAGACACCTTGGCAACCGCAGAGTATCCACCAAAATCAGACAAATATTTGCGATACGTTAATTGCAAATTTCAGGCAAAACAGTACCAATCATATCTAACAAGCTTGAATAAATTCTCATATGAAAAATCAGGGGGAAAGATTTGAAACATATTTTTATTATTTATCCTTAGAAAATATTTATATTGTATGCTACAGACCAGATAAGTATAAAAAGGCTGGGAAATCTGTATTTAAAATAATGTAACATGTAGTCACCTCGTTTCGCAAATTATTAATAGAAAATACTTCTCTTCTTTTTCTGCTAAAAGAATAGTTCCTGAAACGAAAATAATAGTTTCTGGAATTAAAATAATAGTTTCTGATTTAAATCACAATTGCGTATCTGTTCAACTTCCTATTTTTTCAGCAAAGCAATTGGTGACCCAAAATTACTTTTTCTGTCAAAATGAGAAATAACAGGGCTATTGCTGCTAAGCTCGTTTTAAGTTTCAAGTATTTTCTCTTCTCTTTTTGTTCTAACTTTTAACCTGTTTTAATACCATGTAAAAGTAAAATTAGCAACAAAGTACCAAACTGAAAGGGATCGGTTTGAGAAGGTAGAAAGGGAAGGTTTAGGCAAGCTCTATTCCCTCAGCTGAACAGCTCGACCTGCCTGAGGCGAGGCTGCACGTTGGCTTGGTCTTCCCCAACGTGCTGTTTTTCAGAGAAAAAGAAGTTGAAACTTAACATGTGCGCCAAGCTGTCGTTTGAAAGTATTTTGAATATTAGAGCCATATTTTTACCACCAAGCTGTACCCAGGCTGTTGCCCAAGTAACGCTAGCAAAACCACCCTGGTAGGGTTTCACAGGAGACCTCAGCAGTTCCTCGCTGTTCACACCGCAGGCAGTGCAGCTGCAGTGGTACAAGCCCCACCCCAATAAGCCGTTCAGCCAAATCTTCTGCTGGTTTCTAACGTGTCCAGATTTCACTCTTTGCAGTTGAGTTGCCACACTTTTTGAGCACATCATTTCTACAGCTCAGGGAAGGCTGCATAATTAGACACTATAATGATGTGCTTCACAGTTTGTTCCCAGGGAGAAGTGCCTTTTAGCTCTGAGAGTCTGAAAATAACCAGTCTCGGAAAATTGGAACTCATTTTTTTCCACAAAACCAAAATCCCCCTATCTCTCCCCCACCTCTCCAACTTGATTTTAAAAATCAGCCGGTTTTTGGTGGCCTCATACTTTGCACTGGCTCTAGGTTGCACAATCAAGAGTAAGTCAGACCACCCCTGAATTTCCTGTGCTTACCGTATTGTCAGCTCTGGTGTCTCAGGGAAGCCTATATCCACTTTGCTTCACTGAATTGCAAGCAAACCTTGAATTCTTCATTTTGTAATACATCATAACAAGCAATATGGATGAGGTGGAATTTTCAGTTGTGGAGCACATCTTCACCTGGCTTTGTCTGATACAACTCCTCTCCATCATCCCTCATTAGACAGCACAACACAGCATCCTGGCCTAGCAGTTACTGCTCTTCAACAGCAGCATGAACTGTTGTAAACAGAGATTAAACCACAGAGAAAAAAGACCATCTAATAAACCATGCCAGCAAAAATATGTCTCAAAAAAAGCTGAAACCAGATACTAAATCCACTAGTGGAGTGGGAACCATAACAAAAATGTCCTCAAATTGGAACAGATTTGAAGATTCTCAACATGACAATTTACATGTGATCTTTAATGTTCAAACAGTTACAATGGCTACTTTTAAATTAGGGTTACAAAACCCAAAGCTTCCAGTGAAAAGGCATTGCAAGAGTCGAGATGTAGAAACATATTTCTTCCAAAAGCCAAAAGATTTTTAACCAAGGACTCCAAATACCTAACAACTTGTGTAACTCTGCATAAGCATCATGCTGTTCAGGTTCTTTACAAACATGTCGGTTTTAGTGTTTTAGAAGGCAAAGGATTTGCAATCAACACCTGAAGAGAAAGATAAGTAGGAAAGAGAAGAGTACAGGGAGGATGGACGGTGATGGGAGCCCTCGTCTTGTGTGTTCAAGTGCCAGAGCTTATAGAGATTTAAAGCTGATATGAAAAAGTCACATGAGAGCAGGGAGGTTTTATGACCAGAAATCTCCCTTACAATCAGGTCGATGAGTGGTAAATATTCACCACCCTGGGAGCTGGTGGGATGATCACAACCTCAAATGTCCTGTGCACCACTGCTATTCAAGGTGCCTGCTGTACAAATAGTCGCTCACCTACGTCACAGGTGAGATCTCTCGGATTCATAGAAGGACAATGAATTAATTCAGAATTTCTTTTTGTATAGAAGCTCCAAGGTAGAACAGAGTATAGAGAAGAGCACCCAACCGGTTTTTCAGGGACAAACCACAGACAGATAGAATCTGAGCTTATTTGCTTAGTAGGGTAACTCCTGAAGTCCCACCTTGGATTTGAATCAGACAAGACACTGCACCCATTCCTGTTGAAACACACGAGCCAGGGCTCAGTCAAAACAGACACGGGTCATTCTCTGAGGATCCATGTGGAGAAAGAATCATCCTACTGTGCTATATGCCATCTTTTATGGGATCATGCTATAAGCCCCTCAAAGGTCAGGTCTGAGCTAGCTGAAGAACAGGGAAAGGAGAAGAAAAATCTGCCTCCACTAAGAAAACCTGCAGGGGATTTCCTCTATGGGCAGCAGAAACCTTGGGATTAGACAGATCTGCAAGATCTAAGAGATGGTGCAGGGCAGAGTGGACACATAACCTGAGGAGAAGAGTTACACCACAATTCACAAGGAATGTACAGCATTGCGTGTTGTACCCACTCTGTTTTCTAGCAGAATTCTCTACACAACTGGAGTTTCCACCTCTTTACCCTGGCTTTCTGTGCAGGAGGGTACCTTGGCCCAAGTAGGTACATCAGGATTTGACTCTTAGACTTGCCAGGCTCTCCAGGATGCAAAGCCTGTTTCAGGCTTATTTTGATACAATCCAGACAGTTACACTCAGTATGCAAACTCAAAAAAAAAAAAAAAAAAAAAAAAAAAAAAAAGAGTTATTTAGCCATTCTAAATACACACATTCAACATTGTACTTAATTTTTTACTATAGTACGTTACCGATTTCACTGAAACCACTGTTTCAAAAATAAGTGTACTAAAAATATGTAAGAATGTTAGTGCTCATGAAAAAAATACCTTTCATCCCTGGATGCTGAAATCTTTTACCTCCAGAACTACAGCAGGGACAACAGAGTTGATGACAGCACAGATTAATCTCTGCCACCCCAACCATATGCCTAAACCAGCCCTGACTGCAAGCCAGTCCTTCTGGGGTTGTTACCAGGTGAGGTCTAGGAAGAATTACACTAGTTTCCTCCTGGTTCATCCTACCTTTGACCACAAGGAACAAGACTAGAATAACAAACTAAATCTCACAAAGCCACAGGACAGCTGTCAAAAGTCATTAGGTTTTGATCACTCCTATGCTGGACGTACTGGATTTGATTACTGTTATGCAATAACTTGGACATGTCTAAGAAGCGCTAGACTTGCCTGCAGGCCATTTATTATATGGATAAGACAATTTGCTTCTGTGGTTAGCTAAAGGAAGAATCTCCAAAATTTGGAAACAAACTGTCGGGATTTTACAACAACATACAGAGGAGTCTTTTAAATAGACTACACAGTGGTCAGATTTTATACACAAAGTTCTTAAAATAAAAAAAAAACTCCATGTGGACAGACATGTCAAGAGGTGGGTATCGATCCAGGCAGAAACTTGTCATTAAATAAAAGCAGACAAACCAACAACTGAGCAACATCAATAGAAACAACAACAAAATCATCACAGCTATTATCTGCAGTTTTCTAGGCTAGGCCCACTCCAGTTCAGGCTAGCAAAGTCCAAACACAGGCTTGTGAATAAGGCATGTACTTGCACCATTCATTTTTCAAGACAGCACCCACGTGTTGGGGAGAGCAGATCAGATAGAGGGCACATCTGTCTCACTAGAGGCACCTGCACTCTGGTCCTGCCAGGAGTCCTCCTTTGATTCACCTCCCATTCTTTCTGCCGCAGCAACTTTGTGTGAAGACAAAAACAACGAACCCAGGCAAAACTGCCGCTGACAGTCCTCAAAAGATCTTGCACTCATTAATGGAGAAGAGCTTCCGCCTGTTCTGCCTTTTGGCTTGATTGACTGCTGTCCGCACGGCATACTCAAACACCTGTTGCACCCCCCGGTTGCTGAGGGCAGAGCACTCCAGATAGCCTTTGGCTCGCACGTCCTGGGCAAGCCGCTTCCCGTCTATTGGGCTGATGCAGGAGGAGCTGTAGGGCCCCATGTCACGCTGGTCAGTCTGAGTGGCCACTACCAAAACAGGGATGCGGGGCAAATGGCTGCGGATCTCACCAATCCATTTGTTCCTCAGGTTCAGAAAGGAATTGTGGTTTGCCACCGAATAGCACATTAATACCACATCTGCCTGTTGGTATGAGAGGGGGCGAATGCTTTTGAAGGCATCGCTGCCAGATGTGTCCCAAAGGCCTAGGCTAATCTGTACACCATCCATGAAGACATCCACTCCAGTATTTTCATATACGGTGGGTCTGTAGTCATCTGGAAAAGTCTCAGAGGTGAAACGTACCAAGAGAGATGTTTTCCCCACCGCAGAGTCTCCCACCAGGACACACTTGATTGAATCCAGCATTTTATTAATGTCCAGGGCCAAGTGCACCGTCTGCGCAGCAGGAGTGGGATGGATCGATGCAGTGGTCTCAGAGGCTTTCTAGATAACTTCCATTTGGTGAAAAAACATCCAAACCTCTTTACTTCTCAAGACTTGATTGTGTCACTTGAGTCTGAAATCCCCTTTTCTCCCACACGGCTCTGCAGTGCTGTCGGTTTTAATTCTTCAGTGAGTCAAATGACATTTCTGGAAGAGTAAAAATAAAGTGTAACAGTTATAACCCACAAAACCCAGACCATTCTTCATCAAGCTAAAGACACCCTGGACATGTCTTTGGATAGCCGTGGGGAGTACCCCACACTGAGGATGCTGAACTTTGCTGTTTCCTCCCAGCAGGCTGGGTGTCCAACAGCTGTTCATGTAAATAACCTTCTTGCTGCTCCATGGGAGCCAGCAGTTCTATCTCCTCTGCCATTCACCAACAACGTCAACTACTTTTTTCCTCCAAATGTCTCAAAAACTAATAAAATCAATTTATCTTTGGTATAACTGCTACTAACCCGCACTTAGTGAGACATTTCCTGCCTCTGACTTTCACCAAGACTGACAGAATCCTGAATTCCAGTTCAGATACACTTGAAAACATACCCATGCTCTCTAGAGGTAGTCAAGAGAAAAAAAGCCTTTCACTAACCAGTTTGACTATGTAAGCAATCCTGTAATGAACAGTAACACAGAACCACTTGTGACAATTGAGGAAGTAAAGACTTCAGGTGTGAATCCCAAGCAACATGCGCCTTAACAGTTTTCAAAAGCAATGAAGGATTCACAGTAAAAATACAAAAAAGTTCAAAACTTTTCTTACAAATCACTTTCAACAAGCAAGAAGCACAAGCCAAAGAAAGCCACACCACCAGCCCTTGCTCTGGTCAAACGATTTCATTTGAAGGGGGTGCAGCTGCCCTGACATTCACTCTTGTAAAACTGAACTGAGAGCACCTCTTCAGAATATGTAATTGCTTTTGAGCTCCTGCCAGCTTTCAGTCAAATTTTCCTATTTTGAAAGTGTTTGCCTCTTCCCCACTAGCTGTGTGCAAGTTGCACTGCTCACACAGGGTGACACACAAGATGCTATGAAAATCACTAGCTGCAAAACTGAAGGCAAATTAGTTCTGCTCAAAAAAAAGTAATTAAAAAAAGCATCACTGCATGATTTCAAAATGTCCTGTGTATGCCACACATATATTTCTGTCTCCTCCATATATGAAGAGAGAAGTCACAGTTTAAGGTTTGTTGCACAGAAATGAACGATAGCCACAAAAAGCATCTTCTCTACGTTACAGTAATGCTCCCCAGCTTCGCTACCCTCACCACCACTACCACCCCTCACCCTCATTTCTAGTACATTCAAAGCTTTGGCTTACTCCACAAAGGGGAAAAGCAAAGGAAAAGAAGAGAAAAGTGCTAAAAGAGTTTAGAGAGAACGTTTTACAGGCACTGACAACTGCTACTGGCAACTCCCCTGTTTTCGCTCTGTAGCAAGGCAGCACCCTACCTCCTCTCGCGATGCCAGCACACCTGCATCTCTCCCACCTGATGCACTGGCTGAAAGAAGATGTGTCAGCAGCTTGGCCGGAGCATGCTGTTATATAGAGGCAGCAGGAAGCCTGCGGGGCAGTCCTCATGCGCACTTGTGTTACTGGTATCTAGAGGAGTCATTGCAACAGACAGCGCTTCCTGATATGCCAGATCTTCCCTACTCTCACCATCTCAGCTCACTTCTAGGAAGT
>NW_010403261.1:27399-27825 GCF_000710305.1 Buceros rhinoceros silvestris
CTGCTGGGAAACAATCTGCTCTGTGAATTCACATTTTGGTGGCAGCAGTTGGAAATTTGCTTTTTAAGATTCAGTAGGTCTAACTCCACTGTCTCCTCTTCTCCATTTCAAAAACAAGACATTTAGAAAACACATCTGAGAAAAATTTGGAAAGCATATGCAGTCCAATTACTTAAATGCATCACCATCTTTCCTTCAGGCATTCTGCTTCAAAATTGTGTCAGCAGTAGAGTTTGAAAACACCACGATTCATCACAAGCTAGTAGGACATGATCCAGACAAAGCCTGGTGCTCCCAGGAGAAAGTTAGCAGGTACCAACTCTCCTATTCAGAAAAAACATTTTTTTGGTGCAAGCAGTCCTTAATGCCCTCAGGCTCATTATTTTGTGCATATTTGGATGGGGGGGGGGGGGGGGGAAGATGTCG
>NW_010403261.1:27893-41178 GCF_000710305.1 Buceros rhinoceros silvestris
AGCGCCTCTGGTCTTTTTTTTTGTTTTTTTTGGGGGGGGGGGGGGGGGGGGGGAAAGATGTCTGAAGCATGGTTTTTGCTATTTCATAAATGCCAGGACAGAGAAAGACAGCTCAGCTTGTTGATTACCAGGTCTGATCATGCTGGCTATTTTGAAAGAAAGTACATAAATAATTAACGACTGCAAAAGATATTAAGGACTAGTTATACACTGTGGAATTGTTTTCAAAGCAAATTACACTATTCTACAATCCCTTGATGAATAAAAATTAACAGTGTATAACAAGGTCCATATTCTGGTCCTGTGGACAGGTTACCATCAGTGGTCCCAACCCTGCCTTTGTTCAGCACCATTTGGAGTTCATGCGCCTCCATACATGGTTTGGACTACATATATGGATACTGAAGATATATTTTAAACTACGCACCTCACCTGTCCTTGATGCAGCCTCAGGGTAAGAGCAGTATTAGTCTATCAAAATAATTATGCAAGTTCACTTCAATTAAGGGAAAACTCTTTAGATTAAATATTAACAGAAAACAACATCCTTTAAAAGTACTGGGCACTTCTACACCTCAGTATAAAACCAGTTGCATAAATACTTGCAAGAGCCTTGGTTCCTTTCTCTCATATTATGTACTACAGTCTTGGTCCGACAGGACAGCATCCATTAAATGACTGCACAAAATCTTCTGATCACAGATGGATGAGTCTAAGCTGGAGAATATTTTTTTCCCAAAAAATTTGGTTTTCCAAATTTTACTAACTTTATTGAGTCCATTTTGGATCTGTAATTCCAGATATAAACTTGTATCTTCTGTTACACCGCTTTGATTTATGATTTCATCACTCATAAAAATAGAAGATTTTATTTTAATAATGTGAGAGCTTTATAGTATTATTAAGTATAAGAACACACGTCTAATTTTGATGCAGTCATTCTGAATAATGACCTTTAATAAACTTTGAGATCAACCTCAAAGAAAATTCTTGCACAGTTTTGGATAAAGCACTCTTTTTTTCAACTGTATCCTATTGTCTATGTATCTATTGCAACATTTATGTTCCTTGCTTTCCTCTTTCTGTTCCCTCTGTCTTTGGAATACAGAATCTTAGCAGTGGCGTGTTGTTATAGAGACCTCGGACTTCATGGACAACGTGAGTACAAGAAGCTGTACAACAGCCGCTCTCCGGGTGCTACCTGTCCTGCACCTCAGCAATCTCCTGCAAGTAAATACCCCACACTTGGTCATTGCTGAATATGATATGGAGAAGGTGAGTAGTGTATCAATCTGGAACGCAACGGGATGGGAAGAGGAGCACAGCAGCACTAAGCTCTTTGCAAGTGGAGGATTCATGTCAACATACAGCCCCTGGAAAACTAAAAAATCTAAAATTTGTTGAAACGATTCTACCAACAAAGGAAAGCAGGACTGCTTGTATCATAAGGGGTAAGTTTGTCAACTGAACCAAATGGGATTTTCATTTATGCCAGGAATGCTTCTGGCACAACGCAACAGGCAAGACAACAGGCTTTTTAAATTGGGCAGTCTCAAAATGCTTCAGCGTTAAAGCAATTAACATGTTAACCATTATTGCCATTATCCGGTCCCTACCACAATTACATCTCAGCATAGTTCCTGTTGATATCAAGATAAGAACAGGCTAATTTTTCAGTTTGAACACTGTATACATTAGCTCTTGAAGAGACCTGACACTGGCGAGGAAATAAAAATATTTATTCTGATGAAGTTGAAAACCCCTGGAGAGACTTCCACTTGCTGTGTGATGCTTCAAATGCACGTTATCTTTGTCTCCTTACTCCTTTAAGTCCTGCTTCATGCAGAGATGGGGTCTGCAAAATGGTTCCTACAGTTCTTCTCTATTGCATTGATTGTAATCACTGATCCTTCTCACAGCGCAAGAGATGATACGTAAAAACTCTCCTTGCATCTCCTAGTCAGAGGCTCTCAAGGAGAGGAAGGAGACACGGAGACTACCCTCACTGACCAGAAGAGTGCGGAGCTTTACACCTACACTACTACGGGTGCAGTGGGTGCTGCAGGGCACAGATGGGGCCTGAGAACAACTCCTGAGAGCCCGAGAAGGAGGAGGAAGGCTGGCAGGAAATCAAGACAAGGCAGAGATGCTGTTGCCTGATTAGGGGCATCACCCAGAAGATGCAGAAGGGAGAAGACTGGCTATTGTGGATCCAGCCTGGATGCTCAGCTAGATCACCAGGTTGCCAAGGTCATACTATCTTGTTTTCAACTCTGTGGGTGCGTTGCACTCGCTCCATTTAGATGGAAACCTCCACAGTGCTGCAGTGGCCTTTGCTGCCCCAGCACAGGGCTACTGAAGACATACACATCAGCTGTTGTCCATCTGGAGACTGCAGCTGGTCTGCAAGCAAATGGCCCCTTGCTGCAAAGTTTCCTGTCATGCACTCATTAAGCTGATGCTCTGACATTTGTGTTAGCTGCCTCCTGGTTTTTTAAACACGTTTTAAGCTTATTTTGATGTATAGTGCTAAGCAGCCTTGTCTTGCCAGTCTAGGAAACAGCCTTTTACCACCTCAGACAGTGTCAATGAGTCTATAGTGGTATTCAGTGGCGGTATCACTGCCATGAAGAACTGGCTCACAGCCCATACCTATGCAAGGTGCTGCATCGTTTCCTCAAACTACTCCACCAAAAAATCTGCATTTGACTCAGTCACTTTCTAGGCAAGCTACCACAAGGGCCGTCTTTATTCTTTGGCCCAAGAGCAAGGTGTCAGGTTATTTCACTGGCAGAATGCTTCAGCTGCCTGGTACATTTATGATACTGATGGATTCATTGCCAGATTACCTCTCAATGTGTTCATATATTTTAAAGAATTGAGAGGATGCCTACAAGCTTGGATGAGAGCTTTTATACGGATATTTTATCCTGAAGTATAATTATACCTGCAATGGCTTCCTAAGGTTAGAAGAGCAAGCCACATGCAATGAACCAATATTTGCAAAGCCAGGATGTCTTGTCATCTCAGAAACAGTCTCCTTACAGCAATAAAAAAATTGTAGACATAACAACTTTGAATTTTTCCTTTCACTCCCGTATTCACAAAACTGAAATCATGTTCCTATTTTCAAATTTCAAATCTTTGTTTGGAAAAAATACAAAACTTTCAGGTTTTTATATTTCTAATTTATGAAATTAAAGAAAACGGACAGCCACTTTCTTAGGAGCTTTTTGCAAAACGTTACTTCTGGATCAAGACAACGCCTTAAATTTTAAACCTGTTTCTTTCTTTGGCCGTTTTAACAACTGAATCTGAAGAAAAGGATTTATAATCAAATATCCAGTCATCTTGCCAAATTTATTATTATTAAGGCAACTCAAGTCATTAGATTTAAAGGATATTTCCTCACATTGAGACTGGAGAGTCTTGCTATAAAATAATGACTAATACAGACCAATGTTATTTACAAGATGAAATGAGATGTGAAGTCCTAGGAAACAGATAAAAGCTTTCTGTATACACAAACGTACGTATTTACACACACACTTATACACTGCACATACATATAAAGCTGTATAATGAGATACCTTAAATAAAAATTGCTATTTCATTACTTTAGAAACAGTACCTGTGATGAATATATATATATATAAGCAATGGATAATGACATGTCTGAAGATCTATTCAATTTATTATAGTCACTGAGAAAGACTATTTAAAGCATTTTAATTACCCAGTTAGACAAAATAAATATTTGACTTTAAGAACCCTTTAGCTGTGACTATTCACACCTTGATTCAGCTACTTAGAAATTAAACAGGAACACAAATTACTAGAACCACTCCAAAAATTAACAAAACATCTGTCAGACTGTCGTGTATTGATCTGAGATGAGAAATTCAATAGAAGTCAATGAGATCTGGCAGTGCTAAGTACCTGCTTCAAAATTCAAGCCGTGAGTCTGACGTCGTCTTTCTCCATGTTTATGGCATGACATGGTAAATTACGGACTACGTGGTATTCATGGCATTACAAGGCATTTTCAAAAGTGACCCTTTTTCAGTACATATGTTGCATCCTCTCCAAATTAAAATTTCTGTAAATTGAGTGTAGGAAAGTAACCGCTTCACAGACGGGCAGCTTGTGTGCCGTTCTCCGTCTAATCCAATATCCTCCAAAGTCAGCAGCAACGGAGCAGCATGTCATACCCAAAGGGTGGCATGTGCGCTTGCACTTACGGAGCCTTTCTCTTCTGCAAGATACTAGGTATGTCACCTTCCTTTCCCACCCTTCCCTGTCATAATTTTTCTCCTCTGTTCTTAAACTGAGAAGAAATTCTTCTTGAGTCTCACCACGGATACAGCCGCACGTGGACCAGCTGGTGTGCAAATGTCACATGTATGTGTGTTCGAGCACAGAAGTTCACCAACCATCCGTCTGTCTGTGTTCCCTCACGGTCTGTGGTTTTGTACACACATATACACATATACACATTTACACATTCGTATATATGTGTCTATATGTATTCACCGCTGACAGAGAGCATCAATAAAACAATACATGTTGATTGTAGCGCTATCACACCTACCTATGAAAAGTCGCTCTATCAGAATGGACTCACAGTTAAAAAGCGCATTTCCACCCAAGTCTAACTGCACCGTAGCCAGACCAAAGGACTGATATTATAAACTGCATGATATTTAAATAATTGTCTTCAATGAGACTACTGTGTGTGTAGAATAATTCACATGTGGAAACGTTTGCAGCTTTGGGCCCCAAACCACTTCAAATTTTTCATGCCACATCCTCTTTTAACACAGTTCACCTTTCTTGAAGTTTGAGATGGATCAAAAAGGCTCTTAGAACATATTTTTGTAGATTTTTTTTTTACAGGTTTAACTCTTCAAAATCTCCCCAAATTTCTTTGGCTGACAAAATGTGAAGTACTCTTTTATTTACAACCTCCAACAATGATTGTGTTTTCTTTCCAGAAAGCCTAGCCCTTTCCCCATTTCTGTTTGGGTTTTTTTTTTTTACCACCTGCAGATACTGGCGTAATCATCATGAAGTATCCATTTCCCTTTCGTACACAACTATTTTTTTCTGTTTTGAACGAACATTTGTAATTTCTTGCCAAATAATACATTATTTGCTAGACTGGATGCATAGAAGTGTATATGCATATATACATATTCCAAAATATTGAAAATAAATCAGTGTATATTTAAAAACATAACTATTTCAATAAAGAGTCTATACATCCATGTACATAAAATATCACATCCATACGTACATGTATGTGTGTTTGTATGTCTATATGCATGTATATAGACATGTGTGTGTTTATATACATACACACTGATATTAATTCATTTGCAGAAGAGTTTGCTACAGATTGCTATACAAAACACACGCATATTCAGGGCAAGGTATATTACTGTCATCTGAAAACCTGCATACATACTTTGCATCAAAGAATGGATGCATCACTGAAATTACCACAAATTTGTAAATTATTTTATTTCTACATATGGCTACGCGTGTGTATCTGCTGTGCTAAATCTGGATTTGCAGTAACCAAGGTATATAACTGATAGAAATTAGCATACAAATAAATTACATAGTCACACGTTGTACACAATTACATTTCTACTGCATATGCTGCCGTTAAAATTTTTAGACACATCTTTACAATATGTTACAATGATTTGTTGTTAAGGAGATGCATGAATTTATATTAGATCCCTCAGATGTGTGACACCATAAAATGTTAAAACTAACAACCTGGCAACTGTACGTACACACTTGCTTGTGCAGCAAAAGGGCTTCCTCTTTTTCAGAGCCCACTGCAGTGGGGTGGGCTGAGCTTTGTGTGTTTTGTCTCTAACCTGGGGTAGGACGGCACGCAACCTCATCTTCTTTGAATGGGTCCCTTAAACACAACCGAACAATCAATATAACAGTTTAGCTAAAAGATAATATAAGAATGACCCAGGTGATACAGCGTCCTCCTCAATGTTAAAAAGTCTTTTAAAATTGTCCTACCATTTCTCCACTGCCCTCCATGGATTCCTCACAAGAGCTCGAGGTAACTTCCAGAGATCTATTCAGTTTTAACTTTGCTCTGGTTTTATAAAGTGCCTACCACAAAATAAGGAGACTCGCAAGCCCAGATCTCCCCCTAACCTCAGGGGGAAGAGAAAGAGGTTCTGCATGTTCATTAAGTTATGTATTTGCGTAAGTTTGATTTCAGTGGGAGGTGAAGGTGGAAGAGGAAAATATTAGTTAGAACAGAATTAGCCAGTGCTTGATGGAAGCTTATTTTTGCACATTTTGTAATAGGAATGAAATTTGTTGAATTTATAATGATGCTTCAGTTGATCAAACAATTCACAATAGTGACTTCTAGCTAAAACATACTTATTCTTTTTTTGGCAGAGGGGGAAGAATGAATATTTACTGTATATCAATGATCAGTTTTGCTGTGACAAATGTTAAACTTCTCAAGTTAGTGAGCAAAACTAGTAAAGTAAGCAACAGTAATTGGGTTGGTTATTTATTTTATTAGACTGAGAAACTGGCTGACAGATTTAGCTTTTCCCCTTAGAATTGCCAGCAGCAGAAAGCTTTTTCTTCTCTCTGTATATATTAGACTGCTTAACGTCATAGTCCAGATTTTAGCCAGAAGGAAACTTCCATCTTTTTAAGTTCATTCTTAACTTTTCTCTCTGTGTGCATGCATGTACATTAAAATGTTTAAAAATTGGAGGTTTTGCTTGGAAATAATTTCAGTCACTTTGCAAGTAGAAGGTGTGATACAAAACATACAATATCATAAAAACTTCTCCTGTGTTTGCTGATTTAAGGTCTTTATCCTTTTGATTCGTTTTATAAATTAAAAAAAGGAGTTGCCTTCCACGATTACCCCACAACTCAGTACTCATGCACTGTGCTTGGCACAAGGATAACACAGGAGTTAATATGCATTTACAGGACAGGTAGGAAAATTTTTTTTCTCACTACATAGCCTCTCTAGATTTCCTTAGTTGTAGTAGATTAAACTGAACACAATAAATGGGCATACATACTTGCCTACATCAAATTGCCTACGTTCTATGAAAGACCAATTTCAAATGAACATGCTCTCAGGATTCCTTTTTCTTCCATACAAATTATACCTGGTTGTTCAGATTTTACATTGATGTATATCTTAGGCAAGCCATATGCCGGAGAAGAACATGTATTTCAGGGCCTGATCGCCTTTACTTTTCTCTGATTATGGTACAACCTTAATCTCCTGTCACTTTTGTATAAAACGTAATACTGCAGACAGCATTGGGGCATATGGAAGAGGTTAAGGGGAGAAAAGCCTCTACTCTTTGCCACCAAAAGCAATATATAAATCCTTCTCACTCGTTCCTCAGCTCCGTGTTTTGAGAAGCCATTTCAAGTACTTAAAGCTGACATCTATTTGGCTTTCGGTTGGTTTAAAGATCATGCAAATCCCCACACTATGGTAAATCTTAATGCAGAGTTTCTATTTTTTCAGTGGGAAACATAGAAAGTTTTCCTTGATTTTCTTGATTTTTACATATTTTGCATTAGAACGATCACATATATGAAAAGAGAGATATTTTAGAGGAGAGCTACACTTGAACCTGATAAGAACATTTCTCATGCATTATTTTTGAATCCTGGTGGACTTGATTCAGACTCAGAGATATTTTACCCAACAGCTTTTCATCCAGAATTAAAACTCCATTGAAAGATACATTAATTTAAAAACTTGCATTTAAATTGATGGAAACAAAAGAAATTACATGAGAGTTTTTTAAGACAGATGTTTTATGTATTGAGAAAAACACAAGGACACAGATGATGGGAGTAAGTTAATAGATAATTCAGTATGTCATTAATTCAATGACTTTGAACTCTGAAGACTTTACCAGTTTTTAAGCATCGTCATTTAACGAAAAAAAAGGCAAGCTGCAAACTATGTGTCCACAGGCATGTCTATCAACAAAAGGAAAGGACATTTTTCTTGTGAGAGTGAGAAGTTTCACATCTTCCAATGACCACGAGCACAGGACACTATCAAAACAGACCCCTAACTACACAGAGGTCTTGGTCTCACATTTGCATATTAGGAAAGCCAGTCTCATCTATAGTTTGACACAAACCAGGATAACCTTCAACAGCAACTCACTGTCACTCACGAGGGAGAGAGGTATCACCAGGTGGTATAACAACCTCAGAATGGGCAAGCGACAGTTATTAGGACTGGCACTCCCTACTCACACCTGTGTGTCACAAGCAGCATTGAGCACAAGTAGGTAACCACAGCCCTTCATGCCAGCTTCTGCCAGGAGAGGTGTTCGTTCCCTTTCTGGCACATGCGTGCCATAGGGTCTTTCCTATGTGATAGGTCACCACTGCTTCCCATTGGGGAAAACCCCAAACCATACCAGAATCCTTGTGGGGTTTCCAGCAAGTTCACGCATTTCTTCCAGTAAAGACAAGCATGCTAATTTCAGCCCCAGCCTCATCCTTTAGGAATTTACACTTCTCCTTGGCTTCTGTAACCGAAGACCAATTATGACTCCTTGTGCAAAAGAAATATGATGCAGACAGAGCGAGAAGTGATTGTCCAGGGTGGGAAAGATCAAGAATCAAACAAATGCAGGGCACAGCTACAACAGGACTAGGACACGCAAGTACTCCCATACCCGTTCTGCAAGGAACGGTGTAAGTGTTCAGACCATGTTCTCAGCTGTCCTCCAGCTGCTGTGCCCGTGGTGACAGCGATACTCCGGCACAGCCTCCAGCAGAACTGGACTGGGTGACTGCTGGGACTATTGCTCCCTGCTACTTTGGCAGCTGCTCATTTTAGACCCAGTAGCCGTGATTTCCAGTGCTCACACTCACTGCTGCATTATACAGATTTTGCTGGTTCCAAATCCCTCCCCTTCCACTGCAGACTGACACCTTGGGAAGTTCTTCCAGTTCTTCAACGACATAAAAATTGAAGGAGAACAAAATTCTGCCAAGCGCATGTGAAACTGCACTTGGTTTTGTGAAGAACTATTAGTAGGATACAGCCGACAAATTTTGCTTTGTTGTACTTGTGTGATCCTGTCCGTTATTTTAAAGCCGTAACATTTTAACAGTGGGCTTGAGACTGCTGCAGCCAACCTCCTTTCTTACTTACTATGTTGGGGATATCCCAAACCATTTTTTTCAGCTGTAAGCTGTGCTCATTGCATGGAAACATCAGAAAACTGCTGATTTAATAAAACCACACACTGCTGGGCCTACTTTGGAAATGATGTTAAGCTGTGTAGTGTGATGCCTGAAATGTCACGTTCAGACTTCGAAAAAGGCAAGTTGCACAGTTACTTCTTTTATTTGTTTTCAAACCATAAACAAAAGCATTACTAAAAATTCTGCATTTTTTCATTGTATGGTCAATGCCAAATCAAATTAATCACTTGAACGGTGCATTTAGTAACATTTGACTGTTTCTTAACAAAAACTAACGAATCACAGCACCAACATTTTACAAAGAAAATGGGGGGTGTTTGCTTTATAGAGAAGAGATATTTTTCATTGAAAATCCTTTTCATTTAAAGCTCCTAACCCAGCCACTGCTAGGCATCTAGAGCTGCACCACAAAAGCAAGGGGAGAAACAGCAGAATTTCATCTCCCTTTCTGTGTGTCCTCCTGGCTGGTTATCAGAAAGTGTCACTGAGAAAAGCTCCTTGAGATCTTCCTCTGGTGCAGACCCACTCAAGACAGGCCAAAGGTGCAGCCTGCAAGACAGTCACCACAATTTCTGTTCATTACCTGTGTCCTCTGCGTATACTGCAAAGTGCCCACTGACATCTTTAAGGATTTATATGGCTTGCCGTGTACAAGAGATTGCCTCCCTGATATTGGTGGCACCGGCAGATGTTACCAGCTGATGTGAGTTCAGCATCAGTCTCTCCATTGCTGGGTTTATGCTGCAGGGAGAGTGCTTTCATTTCATCCCCAAATTCACACTCCCAATGGAGCACCTCAGCCAGGATTTGTTAAAATTCAACATATAAATATTTGCTTAAGAAAGCTGGTCCCCAGGCTGGAAAAGTATTTCCAGGAACTTTCTGGAAGCATAGTTTCAACTTCATGGGTTTACTGTGCTGCATGTGGTATAGGAACTGATCTCTGATACAAGCCATCATGTGAGGCCTGATGCTCTTCTACTATGAGACTATCTTACACATGGTAAAATTCCCTTAAAATGGGACTAAATTACAGTAGTTTACAGCTGCTTTGCCTTGCTGATGGACTATGATTTTGTGTCTTGATATACATGAAAAAAAATTAAAAATTTTAACTCTTTGCTCTGGAACTTAGATAGTAAGTAGAGATTACTTATAAAACCACAAATTCTCTATAAATACAAAACTACTATTTTTCTGGTTTGCAGCACCTAATCTAGTGAATATAAAATCTGGTGTTACGCTTCGCCGAGGCCGACTCTCAACTTAGCAGGTAGCAAGTGCGCATGGGGCTTTTCTACCCTGCTGTAACTGCCCAAGTCTCAAATGTGGTATTTGTACCAAGTCTGTACCCTCTTTCTCTGGTAAATTGGACTTCACTTGTATGATGCCTCTTCAGACCTGTCTCTGAAAAACGAGATTAAACCCCGTTCTAAAGTCAAGTAAGTGTAAGTGTATGGTCTTTTCTACAGGAACATTTTTAAATGTCCATTGACCTAAATGGTGGGGGTTGGAAATGTGAAATACAAAGCAGCACAACGCAATGCTCAATTCCACCTTATATTGACAGCAGCAGCGGACGGGTATGCCCTGACCAAAAAAAAAAAAAAAAAAGTGACAGATGTGCCTGTTAACAACTAACTAATCTCATTTATATGCAAGACACCGGCGGCGGGGTTGCCCGAACCAAAAAAAAAAAAAAAAAAAGTGACAGATGTGCCTGTTAACAACTAACTAATCTCATTCATCCTACCTTTTTTCCTCTGCGAGTATTTTCTTCAGGATAAAACCCGCGTTAAAGCTGGCCTCCTCCAGATGCCATGGCCCCATTCCCACCCCATCCACAGGTGGAAACACAGCTGAAAGAAGTTAGAAAATCTTACAGCCATGTTCAGATTTTTTGCAGGGACCTGTGTCAGAGGGATGGTTCAGGCCTCTGTGTGCTCCCTCCTCATTCACCTTTTAGATTAACTGTGTCTCACTGGCAATGTGACAATACCATCCAAGTGCCACTGGAGCATTGTAAGAGGCAAGTTTTGTAAACAGACTCTAGAAATGGGTGTGCACAGATGTGCGCACATGCACGCACACACATACTGCTCTCTAAGGGGATCCCGCACCATGAGCATGCCACGGTTGGCTCAGACAGCAGAGGAGGAGAAGCCGTAGGGGTGAAATGAATGCAAAGAGTCACGGCTGCGGCCATTCAGACAGCTAACAAAGCCCTACCATCTCAGAAGGTGACAGAAGTGCTTCTTAGACCCAGCAGGGCCAGGCAGCCGCTGAAACCAGAGACAGTGACAGATACGTTGGCAAATTAAAAACACTTGGAACCTCACCTTAGTCCTAGGAACATAAATTTCACCTTTCTCAAATTTTCACGATAAAATCAGCTCAATTTACTTGGGAACATTTGAGATTAAGCAGAACAGTTTTCTCATAACCGTGGTGAACTTCACAAATGGGGAAGAAAGACGTCCTTTGAGGTGTTGCAGGTTTACACATGCCTATCTCTCCTGGGTTCATCGTTCATACAACAGCATGAGGATGAGAACCAGACCCACCATCTTTAGAGTAATTCTCACTTTCTCTCTTTTTTTTACATCAGTTAACGTGGAAAATACTGGCATGGTACAGCTCATCACACCCCTCTTTCTACTTTTACTCAAGGCCTTTTTGTGCTGAAGTGGAAAACAATTCTGGAACAAATGAAAATCCAGAAGACACACAACCTGGCGCATGATTAGACCACTGCTTCGCAGAATATCACAATACTGAGCATTTAACGGATGGTATTAAAACATGATTCAATTAATTACATTAATCAATTTCACAAACTTATTAATAAAACTAAAGATACTGACTTTGATTCAGAATACCAATTTACATTAAGACTTTTAGGGAAAAAAAAAAAGAAAGTGCAAAGGACTCACCAGATGCAGGAAGCTGAAAGCGGCTGTTGGAAATAAACGTTACGGAAGTCAACTATTCTAGATGAGATAGAGGAAGAAAAAAAGAAGAGTGGCGTTCTGTGTTCTTTTTCAGATGGACTTCTTTTTTTAGCAGATTAGAACAATTATATTATTCAGAGAGAAAAAAACAAAACAAAACAAAGCAGAACGTCAAGAGGTAACCAGAGACCACTGCACATACGGGCCCTATTAGTCCTGGCAGCTGGGTCTATCTCATCCGGAGGCAGCAGTGACAGCAGACCCAAAGGTAGTGTGACGAGAAACAGCAAGTGGTTTAGGGTAAGTCTACTTCCTGGTGAGAGCTCCTCGGCATGGCCTGTGTGGGTTTTGTGGTGGGTTGGTATATGAGAGTACACGTCTTTCTCTCTTTGGTGACTATGGGAGCAGATGTAAAAACCTTGATGATGGGGGAGGGGGACAAAGCCTCCAGGCTGCAGTAAAGCTTTCTCTTTGCACTCTGCTGCTCCTACAGAGGATGCCTCTCTGCTACAGCGGCTGCTGGCATAGCACAGCCCAGCAGCAACTCACATGCTGGGAGAAAAGGAGCCAACCAGCAACTGCCCAGCAGTGCTACATGTGGTTCACACCTCAGTAGCATGAACAAGACCTGGGATATTTTTAGGCAAGCTTGAATATGGCCCTGCCTTTAAAAAAAGAAAGTATACATGCTTAGCTGACTTCGTGCAAAACCCAAGACAGGCACTTTTGGGCTGATTCAATGTTGGTTTATAAGGAATTGTCACAATTCAGTGAGGATTCCCCCAGCAGAATTTGTTTGTGAGGATTGACCAGTATCATTTTACTAGCATACACGTCCTCTCTTCTGCCAGCACAAGGAGAAGGGACTACGGGAGTGGAGACTCCTGCCTTTCCCAGCACAGACAATTTGAGTTAGCCAGACTCTCATCACTTCCCACTTCCCTACCAGAACATTGAAAGCAAAGCTCTGATGATAGTTTCAGGATTTCAAGTGCCAGGTCTATACTTCAGGAGCTGTGAGTACAAGAGATGGTCCACTTTGGTTGATCAGGCAATCAGGCTGCAGGGAA
>NW_010403261.1:41265-44495 GCF_000710305.1 Buceros rhinoceros silvestris
CAGGAAGCGCATTCCTGGCTCATACTCCTGAAGCAGCCCAAGAGCCCTCGCACAGCAGAAGAGCTGCCCCAGAGCTGAAAGCAATAATGATGAGTGCAGTAACCTCTCTGCTCCTCAGTCCAAAGCATGAGCAGTGGGTTCCCCAGCAGCCCCAAAACCAGCCCCAGAGGTAGAGAAATGGAACGCAAGTGCTTTTAAGAAAATGTTTTGGCTTCAGTGAAGCCATTTCATACCACCTCTAGCCATGAAGGAGTAGGAACCGGCTGACTGATCCAGATGTAACACCATGCATTTTGTGCTGCCTACAGGATGGGAAGTCTCTGAAGACAGCTAACAAATTTGTCCATGTTAACATCACGACAGTACAATGCATTCGAAGATAAAGTTATACCATTCCCAAGAATTATTAAAAAACAACAGAATAAAATACTAGGTAAAGCAAAAAGGAAACAAAAATATAATTTATGTGTAGGTGAAAGGCAGTTTGTGCAAAAAATATCATTAGCTGCTGAAAGAATATAACCTGTGTAAACACATTGTAAACCTACTGAAATGAAGCTTGAAGAACAGAGCTGCACAATTAGGCTGGGGAAACAATTTGTTTCTTTTCCCTATGAAATGCAATTAATTCAGTTAATTATCAACAGGGATGAAAGTAAGGAAGAGCAGCTCACAGAAGGCATTTTTGGAATAACATCTTCTTAAAAGCTTAGATCTTCCTTTTAGTTTTAGGCAAGGTTTTGGATAAGGTGCTTCCGTGCATTAGCAGTTTGTGTGTGAACTTGTGTTACTTAATTTTCACATTGAACACCTATTCTTCTGTTTTTAACCAGGTTTGGATTTCCCAACACCAGTACACGCAGTCAGGCAATAAGTTTCCATTGTAATCATGATAAAGAAAACCAGACAGCCAAACATTCTGAAGTGTTTGCAGCCGAACTTTGCGGATTGTCAGAAGCAGAGAAATAAATACTATTCACAAATTTTATTGATATAAATGTCTTCGGTGGCCATCACCCATTTTAGGTCTGCCACAGATAGCAGCTGCTTAAAAATGCAACTACTCTTTTCTGTTTTGCGCTGCAGTCTAACCCAGATGTGAGGCCATCTGTCTAAGCAGTTTGCATTTTGAAAAAGAGCGCATCCATCTGTAAAATACTTCATGAACAACTTTTGAATCAAGTGAGCTCAGAAAATAAACGAGACCGTATAGTAAGAAACATGTTCTAACGCGTCTTGATTTCCACCCATTTCCCTCCACTGTGCTTCCTGGAGAATCCTGACCCAATAATTCCCCCCAAACAGTTGAATGTCAGGTTTATTTTTTGCTTCTTCCATTCTTTTGGGGGTTTTTGAATAAAAATTTGAGAACTTTCTTAGGGATGCGCATGCTTCATGCACTTGCTCCATGACTACACTTCTAGTGACCTGGAACTCCACAAAGAGACCCTCAGCTCCATACTCTCAGCACAACGTACAGGGTAATTCCAAAGTTAGATGAAATATGGCAGCCTGACATGTTTCTCTTGATCCTTGCTTTTTTTTTTTTTTTGCTTGTCTGTCTTATTGCCGTTTTTCTGACCCTTTTCACCTCTTCATGCTGTGTAATGAAGGAGAACATCTAGCTGTGAGAGAATACTGTTAATACATTAAAAAAATAAGTTGCTTCTCCTTTTTTTGATACTTAGTATGAGTCATTACCTGGGACTTTCAGAAACAAACACTTCGTTGTGGAAAATATTTATGGGGGTGGAGTGGAATGTTGTCAATTATTTTTGCATTGAAAAGTAAGCTCACAGCACAAAATAAAGTCTTAAACCTCAAGTAACCACAGATTTATGAACAATTAAGTAAAACAACATTATCCAGGGTTTTGTTATGTAGAGACATGGGCCATTTTTACAAAGAAAGGTCACATTTGTCTCTTAATCCACTGATTTCTGTCTCACTTGGAGAAACCAGCATGCTGCTGATGTTACAGGTTTGAGATCAAGGAAGGACGCTACTCCTGTCCCCCTGCCTGATTTCCTTTCTGTTCTCAGTTTCACTCAGTTCTGATTTTGGTCTGCCTCAAATAGTATGGTATGTGCAATGCTCAGGAAGTAAACCATGACACTGCTGACACCCATTGTACTTAGCCCTACAAGCGTTTCTCCGGACCTATGTGATCATTATATTACACAAAATAAAGCTAATTGTTGCTTACATCTAGGCACTGCACCAGAGCTATAGACAACACACCAGAGATGTAAGAAGTGTGCTTATTTGGTTAAAAGAGAGTCTAATTTGTTGTTGTTAACATTTTCAAGGGGAGGCAGGAAAAATGTGTGTGGTCAAGGTGTCAGATGTGTGTTGGAAAGATTGGGATGTGGCTATTTGCTTTCCCTCGGGATCCTGAGAGTACAGGGGAAATGAGGCAGGTTGCCCAGACCCATTTCAGCCCGGGTGTGGAAGCTCTTCTTTCCCAGGAACAGGTATCTCAGAGAAAGGGAGGCTTCCTCACGGCATGGTGGGGAGTATTGCTGGAGTCTCTAAAGTAGACGGGGCACAGCAACTTCTGCAGCATTAGCCAGAGAACTAAACCTGAAACAGGAAACGAAAATGCAGTTTCAGAAGCAACTCCTACATGGATTTTGGTAAAATTCTCACACCCTTAATTACTTTGCCTTGATGAATTTAGGCCCTGGTTCATCAGCAAGCTAACACCACTTGGTTTTGGTATTGCAGAATCACAAAGTGAACCATGTGGTCATAAAACAGAATCCAAACCCCAGCATGAGGAGGTGGATTCCTGACACATCATGTTGGGAGGAACTAGAGGTCTTCAGAAAGCGAGTCAAATCCTCCAGAATACTGCAACTGGAGTGTACCTGACAGAGAAGCCTAAATGCAGGAGCATGCCTGAAATGCCACTCTCTCACCAAGGACCATCCTGTCTCCCTTCTGAGTTAAAGAGCAAGTCACAAAGTTCAACCCTCAGCTCAATTCAACTCCACTCAGCTACTGAGACCCTTCCCCAGGCACTGCCTCTTTCCTGAGACACCACAGGAGCCAATAGCTCTTGCAAAGAGGGAGAGGTGGTCGGGGACCCAGGGCCACAGCTGCAGATCCCCGCTGTTGTGGGCATGGGCTCCATGCCAGCTAGGCACTACCTTCAGCCACCTGGCAGGGCCATGCAAGGACCATTGGCAGTCAGAGAGGCAGGGAGGGGCAGCCCCCCCCCGGGCCCC
>NW_010403261.1:44605-45660 GCF_000710305.1 Buceros rhinoceros silvestris
CAGCCACAGCCTGGGCACTGCCAGCATGCCTAACAGGTAGAGCTGGCCAAGGAGCACCTTCAACTGCCCTCCAAAAGCAGATCTGTCCCCCCCTGTAATGTAGAAATGGGGCTGCCTTCAAGGACAGGCACATCCTATGCTTCAGGTGGCCACAGAGCAGCCCTTCAGCTACCCTTGCTCTGGGAGATTTGGCTCCGGGCCATCCAGTTTCTGGGTGAAGACAGTGCTGAGATGGGCACAAGGCACTCAGCAACTCAGACCTGGGCATGCCTGAGCAGTACAGAACTCTCGGGCCCAAAACAGAGAACCCTGAGTTGTGCAAACAATTATCAGACTTGGTTTTGGTGCTAATATTTGGGTGTTGGCATCTACATTTATCCAGCCTCTTTTAAAGACTGATACAGCTCTGTTCCATACATTAAACTTATGCAGACACACAGGAAGGTATTTCCTCACATACCGAGACCACAGCCATCTGCAGTCTTAACTACAGAAGTACTCTTTACTACTTCTGTGTGTTTTCCCGCTGTGTATGGGTGACTCATTAGCTATATCTCCGGGATATTTCTCTTGAGATCAGGTTGTCAGCAATGTATGCTGTGTGACAAAAGTAACTTTCACACACTTTTTTTTTCTTGGTATCTAATAAGCAGAAAACAGTGTGCTAACTTCCTAGCACAATTCCTCCCATGACATCAGCATAGAACTGGCGGTCAGGACAACGTATTGGAAGCCCTTTCCTGCAGCGCAATATGAAAACCTGCTTCCCCTTTCCTGAAAGGGAAGCATGCTTAGGAACTGCCTTGAAGGTTACTTAATGCTCCCGTCTCCCTGAGACAGTCTAACATAAAAGCAGTCGCACCACTGGGAAGAAATTCAATCTTCTTCCCCAAAACCAGGTACTAATTCCCAAAGTACCCATCGGCCCTGCTGAGGGAAGAAGATCTCCTCTGCATTTCCTCTCTGTTTTTTGCTGGAGCTCTTCGGAGAGCAGCGCGGCGGAGCGCAGAGTGGCCGCGCAGCCGCGGAGCCGGCAGGCGGAGGGCAGGCGCGGC
>NW_010403262.1:0-7387 GCF_000710305.1 Buceros rhinoceros silvestris
GGAGCCCAGCCGGGAGGAGGGCGCCGCGCCACCCCCTCCCCTCCCAGGGGACAGCACTGCTGCAAACCGCCCCTGGGCCCAGCAGGGATCAGCCGGAGCTCATCCCCACGTCAAGGCTGGAACAAACCTCTGACAGGATGCGCCGTGCAAAAATTAAATCGTCAGTATTTATTGGACTGCTTTTCAACTGCCTAGAAATGGTGAGTGCAGCTCTTCGGCTTTAAAACTATTTTCAAGATTGATATTGTACCCTTTGTAAAAGTAAACTTTGTAAAAATTAGCATAGAGGCTATCTGACACCCACTAATGCCTTCGTATTTTGTTACTCTTACACTTCTGCTGTGTTAACAAGTGACTAAAACATAATACATTAGGACCCAAGGTCCGTCAAAGACCGTTGAACAACTGAAAACTGGATTAATAGGCTGATTCAGAGAGGAAAATGAAGAAGTAATATGGTCTGCATACCTGTACCAAATCTCACTGGGTGCATAAACTTTCTGTGCTTAAGGAATCTGAGCAAATACATTGTATCAGTAAAATGTGTTTTAAAATGAAGGTTTTTAAGTTGTTGTTGTTACAAAAATTATTAGTTCTTTAATTTTCCAAATAAAATACTTTTGTATTTTGTATTTCTAATTTTTTTACATCTTCCTTTTCAGATCTTTTCAGCTAACACAGGTAAATCTTCAAAATGTTTTTTTTTGTTTTGTTTTGCCTGCTTGTTTTTGAATGCGTCTGAAAAGAACACACCTGTGTGTGACTTCTAATAAAACATTCTGTAATTTCTAGGAGCTTTTATAAACAGAAATTGTTTTCAAGTTTGGTTCAGCTTTAAGAAATCCATGTTGATATCTTTATAAATTTTAAACCTCATTTTTAGGAGTCCCAATTCTGTTGGACGCTTGCACAAAGATTCTGATAGGCTCCTTATGCCTTGCCGCTAGCTGGAACCAGGGAGAATGCTCAGCTGGACAAATTGTGCTGTTCATTACCTACAGGACTGTGCCACAAATAGGATTTAAACTTTGCACCTAATTAATGGTATCTTTTAATTAAACAAACCCCACATCCCCCCAAACAAGAAAACAAAAACACCCCAGAAACATGATCTCCTAAGTGCAGTATTTCCAGTGTTTTACAACATTTTATACTTCCTTCAGTCTTGTATTTTGCGGTTACAGCACCTGTTGCCTTAAATCTGAATACTGAGCAGTTTAAATGGTGAGAATCCTCTCAGAATTCGTTCATTCTCTGCACATGCTGCACTGTCAAGAGTCTTAAATGCTTAATTGCTGCAGATGTTGTTGCAGTAACTGGACACTTACTGTAGCATGTTCTGTTCATTATTTGCAGAACAAGCATTTGATTCTACTGATGTGTGGGATACTGGGATACTCCTCCATTTACAATAAAACCCTCGTTGACTTCATTAAGCCTTTTTTACTACTATCCTGCAGCTGCCCAGAAACGACCTCAAAATCCAAACGGGTCAAGATACTCTTCAGCACTCACTCACTCCCTTTTTCTGCTAGCTGAAGTTGCTCGTCCAACAAAAGCAGCGTGTTCTGCACTATTTACTGCCCTTGTCTCAAAAGGATGGCAATGAGACACTCCCAACTTTTCCCCCCGGTGTTGATCATCTCTTTGCTGCTGTTCTCCTACAGCTATCACGGATATTAAGGTTGTTGATAATACCAGTCTCCCTCAAGGCTCCTCCCGTCTTTCCTTTCCTGAAGTGGGAAAGATGATGTGTGTCGAAGTGCAGCCATCACTGCTGCTGGAGAACTGGTCAGCTAGAAATACCTGGGATCGAATCCAGGACATCACATGGGAGCCCCAGCGGACGGGATGGTTTTTTAGAGGCAGATGAACGCGGATAGAGATCTCCATAATCTTGAACTGTGATTTTCCCTGTAAAGCAATCACTTTTAAAAGCTCTTCCTAGACAGTTATTAATCAGTAGGTGTGTTCTAGATCTAGTGTTATCAATGAAGTAGTAAGGGTTGAAATATAACTCCTTGAAAAAATTAAAAAGCAATAGGTTAGGTACGCTCAAAGTAGCTTAAAGCTTTCATCAAGTATTTGAAGAATAATTGATTTTCATTTAAATTTTTTAAAAAGTGTCTTCCTTTACAATTTTGAGAGGCGACTCATGAGGGTAAACATAATGTCCTCTTCACACTGACATGCTTTGCGGCTAATGAAGAAATGATAATTATCACTAAAATTTTAACTTCCCATTTTTCAGAAAAGGAAAAACCCCGTCTCATACTTCACAGTGGTTACTTTTTTAGCCAACAGAGAAAGCAAAGTTCAAGTTCAAAGGTTCTACACGCATGTGAAAAGTAAAACAATTACTCAAAGTTATCTTAGAAAAACAAGTCTTCAGAAGCTTATGCATAAAGGTTACCACAACCAACCACGCATTCGGAAGGTTTCCTTACCCAGTGACTGTGTTCTGTGAGGAATCTCAGTCACTGCTGATCCAGTGATCAGCAGAAAATCATCTCATGGGAATCTCACTCTTCAATAAACTGACTGTAGATGGGCCAAGAATTACATAATTACATGTTACTTATTAGAACATGGTCTGCATTTATTCACGATCAAGTAAGTCTTTCTACAGGAAACATTATTGTAAAATGCCCTGCATTAATAAAAATTTGAGTTTATTTCTCATTTAATTTGAAAAAAATTAATGTAAAAATAATTATTGTTCACAACTTTCTTCCTCGAGGGTTTTATTTAAATATTTTTTCTTTGCAGTCATCGTGGTCAGACACCGTCACCAAAGCCTTAACAAAGTGGCTATTAACTAGATTTTCAGAGGTCTAAAGCAGTCCCTTTCTTATGGAATCCAATTCAAGCAGCAGCTTTTTTCTTGTCACATAAATAATTCTGGTATTTCCATGTTCTAACAGTAACTCTAATGTATTTTAAGCAATTATAAACAGTTGGTGTATTTTTTTCTCCATCCTTCCTGGCATACAGACATTGACATCTCAAAACTACACACCACAACCCTGATTTTCACCAGCTCATCTCATTTTCAAGATTGAAAACAAGAAATGTAATAGAATGTATTATTTGCATGTCTGCTAAAAAGGAAAAAAAAGCCAGCAAAAAGCTGAAGAGTCATCAAGAGTTTAAAAAAAAAAAAAAATCACACTGATCTTTGATTCAGCTCAAAAAACGTAGCTAGGAGACGCAGACAACTTCCCACAGCGGGGAGGAAAAGCAACGCCCCCAAAGGGAGCCCGGTCCCCCCCGGCTGTGGCTGCGCTGTGCTGTGGGCAGCGTTACTCAGCCCTTAGACACTGCCCAGGAAAACCGTACGCTGCCGATAGCCGAAACGGCACCGGCACTCACAGCCGGGACCAGAACACTTCAGTCGGGACAGCTTCAGCTCCTCAACAGATCGATGCAAATACTGTTTAATGGTTCAGCCAGACTCGCTTAAAGTCTTGGGAAAGGACAAGGAGATGTAGGGTTTGCATAGGTGTCGTTTCCAGACTCTTTAGTAGTATGAAGCTCTGGTCTTCATGACAAAAAAAAGCAATGAACAAAAAAACCCCAATAAACCCCAAAATAACAACAAAACCACCCCAAAACAAACAAACAAAATTAAGCAATTCAACCCCACAGCCCTCTCTTAGAAGAAACTGTAAAGGTCTATTAGTTGCAATTATACAGATGTACACTTGCAAAAAAATTGGCATGCATTGTTCCAAATACAAATTATTTGTACTTGACACAGAAATAATAGCTCGAAACTTTGACAGGCTGGTATCAGTCCAGTGAAAAAAGAGCAAAAATCTTTCCTTCAGCTGGTTTCAGATTTGGCCCAAAATAGCTGAGATCTAAGAAGTGTTCTCCCACATCAAACTACTGGGGGGGCAAGACAACCCCACTGCGAACCCTCAGGAGTCCCACTGAAATGCTGGTTTACCTGCTCGCCAGCTGCGGGACATCTCCCGTGTGTGAAGTTACGCACACTTGACAGCGGCGCAGAAAGGGCTCAGACGCCCACCAGAGCCATGCTTTCAGGCTCCCCCTAACAGATCCTGGCTATTTGTTTACCGGCCCTGAGTCAGGACAGCAATATTCAGCTGTAAATGCTACATAAAAGTATGAGCTCACTCATGTTTTCATCAACATACAAATGAAATATAAAGCACGATGATCTAATGCCTGATGTCCTCACTGTTGCAGCAGAATCCATGCCCTCCCCCGGCAGACTGTCAAGACGGTTCTAATCACCTCCCAGCCAGGGTATTTCTGAAATGGCCATCAGTTTCTTCTCCTCCCAGATCAACTGAGAGCTCAGGATTTGAGTTTTACACTGCAAAGGAATGAACTTGTTGAAGCTTAAACTTTGTTTCAAGCTCAGATTTTACATCAGGTCACAAAAATTTAAGCAGATAATACATGAAGAACTTCAGTATTAAGACTGCGAATACTAAGGATCATGGTGACAAAGGCAAGACTAACAAGTCACAACACAGTAAGAGCAGGGAGGAATTAAAAATTGAGTTTGTTACTTTTGCTTCTTTGGATACCATGGAATTAAGTGTATTGTTCGAAATTCAAACACTGTTTTCTCCTGAGGGTTTAAAAAAAATCCTAGTACTTAAATATCAAGCCTAGATGATCTGCATGACACAGAAGCAAAAAGGCACGAACACCAGTTTATTTCTACCTTCAGGTCACTTCACGATCGTGAGTCACACGTAACATTCTTCCTCTTTTGGGGCTGCTGCATTTCTTTGTTAGCTACATCTTCCTTATGAGGTACTTACTGCATAAACCCCCTTATTCATACAAAGTGTCACTTTGTCTGAAAATGAGACACAGAGGAATTCAAACACTCTTCAACTGGCAATGCACATGCAGGGAAAAGCTGACACCCGATACAAAGAAATTAACTGAGAGTTTATTCCAGATGGTTCTCCTCACGTAGTACACAAGTCACCAGAATCATCTGTCAAATAGACTTGGACTTTAATGACCGTTTTCCTAGAATGCATTTTGGTTTTTGCTTCCAACAACCTGTTTAAAAAAAAAAAAAAATCTGCCAAATGAAATGTTCAGCACAAACTGCAATCCTTACTATTTGTAGAAAATAGGACTTAAAAAAGGATGCTATCAGGTAATTATCTTAAATGTTTACACTTATAAAAATGCTTTGGAAGCTTGAAACCGAAGTCCTTTGTAATAATTTTCTTCTTCGTACCTCCCTCTTCCCATCTCAAATTCCTTTATTAGACCAGGATTATCTTCAATGACAGTGCAGCTGCTGATCAAAAACACCGAAAGACCACAAATGGATAAATTCGTTTTTTTTAAAAAAAGGAAGCTTACATGGATTTTTTTCAAACAAATAAAATGCATAGATGGCTACGGTACTCATCTGTCAACCTTTACAGTGTCTGCTTGAGGTAGCCTTTCTAAAGATTTACTAAACAAGCCCCAACACAACCTAAATCTTTGCATCAAAACCACTATCTCTTGGAAAGTCCACTCTCAATTTAACACCAGTGGTGATCAATAATATATTTCAAAAGCTTTTGGAAAAAACCAGCAGGTACAGTGGACATAAATGTTAGTTCTAAATCTGCAGCCCTCAGTGTACATTGTCTGCACATAAATATCTCAGCTATAATACACGTTCAAGATCCACCCCTAAAAGCCATTGTAACTATACTGTAACGCACAGCCATGCTAACTCCAGGATACAAACCATAATTCCACGTCTACAAAATGAAAGTAGAATTAGTGGCAGTTTATTGCCTCATACAAATTTAACCAACATGGCAACCATGCTGAAGGAATTAAAACATTTTCAGGACATATGTACAGACTGTACATTTCAGAAACATCTGAACAATAAAAATGCAAGAACCATCTCTGCATTACAAATTAAACTAAACAAATGGTTTGAAACCGTCAATGCATTGAATGGGTTTACAAAGGCACTTCCCTACCCAAAATAGGAAATGACAATCTGCAGCCTAGAGGGAGGTTGGAGAAGAGTGCTCATCAACTACTGCACAATCTCAACTTTAAGAAAAAATAAGCAGGATTTAATCAAACATTTATAGGATTCAATGTGATCCACTTCTGAGAGAGTTCACACAGTCTCATCTTTGTTTTTATGCTGCTTTTCTTGGCTCTCTTGTTCCGTGCTTTGGCTCCTTCGACGATCGTGTTTGTCCGAATGGTCCTTGCTGTCACTGTGATCGTGTTTGTGAGAACGTTCTTTGCTTCTGCTACGCTTTCTAGATTTTTCTTTGCTGGGACTCTGGTCTCGTTTTCTGGACTTCTCAACACTATCTGTTCTTCCTCTGCTTCTGCTTCTACTTCGTTTATTTGACTTCTCTTTACTTTCATTTTTATGTTTACTTGATTTCTCTTTGCTCCTGCTTCTGCTGCGCTTACCTGTGTTCTTACTTCGGCTCCTACTCCTATGCTTTCTTTCCCGGCTTCGACTTCTACTATGTTTCCTCTCTTTTTTGGAATCCCTTTTGTCATCCCGGTGTTTCTTGTCATCCTTGTCATCCTTGTGTCTTCTCTCTTCTACATCACCCTTACTTCTCCTTTCTTTTGATCTTTCTCTAGATCGATCTTTTTCCCTCTCACTACCTCTTTCCTTATCATAATCTCTCTCCTTTTTTCGGCTCCGTTCATTTTCTTTCTCTCGCTCCCTATCCCTGTCTCTTCTATCTCCTTTCCTGTCACGACTTCGACTACGGCTTCTGTACCTGTCCCTGCTTCTGCTTCGCCTCCGTTCTAGTGTGCGATCAGGACTTCGAGATCTCCGCCTTTCTTTTTCTCTCTCCTTAGCTTCACGTTCTAATCTCTGCCGTTCCCTTTCTCTTTCTAGTTCTCTATCAAAACTAGATGATCCATGGCCTTCCCGATGATGACTTCTGCTTCTGGATCTTCTGGGAGACCTCCTGGGACTGATGGATCGCCTTGGAGACCTTTTAAAACAAAAGATTTTCAATATGAAACACAGCCTTCTAATGTTAAGGGACCCTCTTTACTTTCCCATTTATATTTTTCATACAGAGTCTGGTATGTAATCTTAAATTCCAACTATAATCTGATTATTTTAATCCATTAGCATCTGCAAACTGTTTTGTCTCTTGCCTTAAAACCTATCTCAGTGAAAAGATAAACACATTTCTTGTAATAAGCAGTTCAATCTTGAACTTTCAACATTCATTTCCAAAACAATGGGAATATGACCTTGAACGTCTACGTTCTGCATGCCGGTCTATTTCTTCCATTCCCTCCTTGCCATCTTTCTTGATTTTTCTAGGTCTGCTTTTAATTTGCTGGTCAATGGTTTTCTGGACTGGCACAGGAATTCTTGGGAAGA
>NW_010403262.1:7558-14398 GCF_000710305.1 Buceros rhinoceros silvestris
AAGGAACGAAGCATCTCCCCGATGGTCATAACACAACCCCCACCTGCCTTCACATCCAGGTCCTACAAAATACAAGCAAAAAATATCCTGATGGTCAAAAATGCTCTTTACTGATTAAAAAAAAAAAAAAATGCTGCTACATTACTGCCCTCTTGAAGTCTCATGATTATGAAAGTTTACTTGTCTCATTCTAATACATTTCCTTAGAAAAATTCAAATTCTGCACCCTTTGAATTTGGCAGTATGTTACAGACAGGGAATGGGACTTAATATATATGCATGCAGGCACACACTAATCCTGCAGCCATCTGGATGGTAAGGGACTGCCGATGAAGAGATTAACGCAAAATCCCCTTACGCAGTCTGGTTATATGGTATGATCGTGTATTTTACTTAAATGCTGCAAAGTGGAGAAGTCTTCCTCTCAAACTACATTTTTAATTCTGTTTTGTGGATGTACAACTGCGTACCGTCATACCCAACCCTGTGGCCTAAATCATTTAAGAACTACATCATTGCCTATCTAAAAATGATCATAGAAAAACCTCTAGTACAAAATGGCATCCTAACAGAATTGGAAGCAATAGCAAACCAACTGCCATGAAGCAGTGAGGTTTCTAATTTAGAAATATGTGAAAAAATAAATAAATGAACAAATAATTGGAAACGCATAATCCATGATGACCATTGTCTCTGAAAAGGGTCATTACCGCATGAAGGCCTTCTTGCTATGCCCTCTCACAGCTCAGGACATGTTAGTCAGCTATTGTCAGTCCCAAACCTATAGTGCAAGCACACAAGGAAAGTGAGATTTGTTATCTAAACAGGAAGAGAAAATCTAAATGTAAAACTGCTTGCACTCACACACATTTAAGTGTTCAGATATACAGTTTTTCCAAATATAATCGCTGCAGAGATCTAAAGAAGAAAAAAAGGAGTTAAACGTAGCACCTGGAGAGTACGCACAGTTAAACAAAATAAACATAAGAAGCATTCTGAAAATTAACTGTATCCTGGGAAGTTTTTCACAGCAGCATGACAAAAGATGAACTGCTTCCACATATTTAAGAACTGGAGGAAAAAAAAAAATCCCGTAGGTTTAAGTAATTCCACAGATTTAAATTTGCTTCATCCTACTGAGCTTGACCAGGACTGGTAAGAAACTTAAGACAAGCAGCCCCGAGCACTTCTTCCTACACAACACAAAGCTACTGAAAGCAGCTGGAAAAGAAACAGTAATTCCAAAACCATAATGGGATATTTTAAACAGACAACAAAGATATATTGATAATATCTGCAAGAACTGAAGTAGGTGCTTTAAATAATGAACCAGTTAAGACCTCCACAATGAAACGCACTTGTAATCGCTTTATTGTCCTGGGAATCAAGTTGTTTGTGGGATCCTGAAAACAAAGCCACCCCCAATCATTCCTAGGTTACAATGCCACACAGCAGAGAAGAGTTCCTGGGGCAGAAGCAGGCTATCGCCACAACTCACCGAGATTTAAATTGGGGTTGGTTTTTGTTACAAACATACAATAACAGAGGTTTACCTGAAGGAACTGCTGTTTCCTTTGCACAGTGTTTTTGATACTTAGCATGAAAGAAGCTGTTTAAAATAAATACACTGCATTGCAGTCAGATACAAGTATAATAAAAGTATTTGAACATCATTTGCAACTAGAACATTTGAGATTTCTTCAAGTAGATGCCTACTGTCACACTGAAGAGGACAAGTGATCCTTCCTGTTCCATTCTTAAATCTAGGATGCAATTTAAAACCCGCTCAATAAATACAAATTGCCACAGTATGTAGCAGACTGTATATGCAACTTCACAGACCGGGAAGGCTCACCCACCAGCTCCTACTCTCTTTCTCCAGATGTTAAACCAGGATTACGGTACCAAAGGTATTCTCCTACCTGACTGCATAATAACTCAGTCTCTTCACTGAACTATTTCTGTTAGCAACTCATATTTCTTTACTGCCCCGTTAGTAAAGACATTAAGGTTAGAGACAATGACATCTTATGCAGTAATTAGGCTGTTTCTTTCTCCTCTGAAGAAGTCCTGGGTTTAGTTATTCCAGGACACGAATAATAACCACAGAGATTTCTGGTAGTATTTTCAAGATGAATGTTGGTTTCTGCTATATACTTCCCACTCTTCTATGTAAGCACCAATTCCCCCAGTTCCAAAAATAAATGCAAAATACAAATTTAGCACTCTCAGGACTTACTGAACACTGCTTAGAAAGAATTCTTTTTCTAAAAACTGCACAGAAGCTACACTCACGCAGCCTGCTCTCTGCATTCTGATTTAAACCTGTTTCATATGGCTCTGTAATACTTGACACAGTAACATCCTAACCAATGGAAAATTCTGTTACATCTTCAAAATCTAAGGAAAATTATTTAGGTACCAGCTCAGACCTGCTTCCTGCACTAATTAAATTACAAGACTATAACACTGCAACATTAAAGTACAGAAAACCTTATCAAACAATGTTTAAACCTGAAGTAGTTACATGAAAAGAAACAAAAGAAAACAAATTATTACCCTCGCCGACATACCTCTTCATCATCAAGAAAGGATTCAAACCAGTCCCATAGATCTGTAGGTGGTTGTGTGTACCTTTAAGTATAAAGGAAAGTAAAGTTTTAATACAGCTTTCTGTACATTACGTTAGTCATTAGTTTATTCTATGGATACATACCTAATATACATAAATCCAAGAGCCCTAATATATGGAGAATCTGTATGAGTTATAAGGCCCATCACTTGCTTACGAGTGAGTTTCAGTGTAAATAATTTGTAGAGCAGACAGAACGCAGTAGACACAATTCCTCCAGTTCCAACACCACGCACCTTTCAAAAGCAAAAGAAGTTAGATGACACTGCAAGAAGTCACAAAGATGTTATCCCAATTCTACAAGAGAATGAGAACTAACACAGGGTAAAATCTAAATCTACATACAGAGCTACATGGAAAAACTAACACTACTTGCATCCAGGTCTCTGGAAGCAAGGGGAATGTATCAGCTCTTGGTAATAAATAGTTCTACTATTTATTAGTAGGGACTGAGCACAGTCAAGCAAGTTTTAGCTATGCTTGGGAAATATATTTACCAGACAGAAAAATTTAAGAAGGCACGTACTTCTACTTACCCCTCCACACATCCCTGTCTGGCCCGCTGTTTTTCTGCTCCCCTTTTCCCACGGTTCAACATGTGTAACCTGAAAGGGACAGGGGGTTGGAGAAAAAAAAATAAAGAAAGAAAACACAAATTACAACCTCCATGATGTTTAGCTGCCTATACAAACCTAATTTAAACAATGAATAACCTAAATCAATCTTAAATAGCTTGTCTTCTCTTACCAAATGCAAGAACAAGTCTGCTTAGTCATTAAAGCAAAGCATTTGGCTTTTTAAATTACATTAAGAAATTATAGCCAAAATAATGGATTTGGGTTTTTTTAAATCCAAACTCCATGGCAAATATCTGTGCTCATTCTATACTCCATATACTTTCACATACTTGATGACCAAACCCCATCATCACTGTGTTCTGTAGTGACTAAACAATTACCTTTATTAAAGCTCAACAAGTTTAGCAATACCTTCTGATGACAGCTACAGAAGTCAAAAATCTATAGTCTCATATTCATAAATCTCATTTATGCAGCAAGCTTAGCTCGTGATTTCTTTTGAGCATCACCTACGGTTAGGACAACAGGAAAATGTCGATAAAGTGTAGTATTTTAATCTAAAACGCCAGTGTTTTTTCTTAGACTGCAGTGCTGTTCTTAGATAAAATGGTTCCTGAATGTAAAGCTTGCCCAATTAAAGTCTTCTGAGATGCATTCATAGATGAGCGCATAAACATAGTTAACCAACACCATTCCTTAAATTGTCAGTAAGAGTCAAATAAGAACCATAAAACTGCCTAAGCTACATCTGAAATTGTGAAATGCAGAGAAGTGGCTCAATAAACAAGTCTGTTTCCTAAACATATCAACTTTAAATAACAAGTAAAAGCCAGACAAACAATGGTGTTACAACGGACTGGGGATAGGAGTCTGTGGCCAAGTTGTACTGCAGTTCACTAATGAAAATTCTCTACCAATACATCTGACAAAACTAACGGCATACACAGTCTCCTGAGTTCAGAGATACTCTAACAGCTGAAGCTGCTGAACTGTTTAACAGTTGCTGTTTCATCCAAACGGAAACACAAGAGATGCCAATACTGTAGAATTCAAAATCCACTATCGCTTTCTGTATTACCATCAACAAGAAGTTCACAAATACTACGTAAATAATGCTGCACATCCTTCTGACTACTTATGGGTTTGACTCTCACAGGAAACGACGAGTACTTTTTAGCCAAAGGATCGACTGACACTATCACAATGGTCGCCTTCAGGTTTTTTAACCACAGTTGTTTACTGGCCACAATCAATAAAAAAGCCCTGAAAACAATACTAATTTCAGAGAAGAGTATTTAAAGTTTTGAGCCTGCAACGACTGCTGCATATGCTTAACGTGTTGGAAGCACACATTAAATGAGGCTGAGGACATGCACACGATGCTAAGGTCAGGGATAAACAGAGAGGAAGTCACCAACTTTGCAGATACAGAACTGAAACAGGAGACCAAAACTACAAGAGAATTAATTCAAATATCTAGACAGAATCCATATTCTCAAAAATGGTCCCTATCACTAGCTGCCTGCATGGCCTAAGATGATCCTTCCTGAGAATACAGCACTCAGCATTCTTTAATTTTTTTAATGAGACACTTATTTTGGTTCCCAAACAAAGAGAAATACACTCGAGAATACACCTATTATGGTGGGTATTGCACTCATTAAAAAAAAGGGGGGGGGGTGGGAGGGGGAGAAAAAAAGAAAAAACAAAAAAAAAAAGAATACGTTTTGTTGGTGGGAATTACACAAAAAAAAAAAAAGGGGGGGGGGGGTGGAAGGTGTAGAAAAAAAGAAAAGCCGGCAATTTTTCAGGAATCTTACAACGTGGACAGAATTCCAATCTTCTGAATATCAATTAAGTGCTTTAACCATCAGGTTACCTTCTCCCTCCCATCTATTACTATTACTAAGAAAGGGGCTGAGTTTTCTCTTTGTTTAGCATGCAGTTTTGAGTAAAAATAACTGTAAAGTTCTGTAGGCAAACTGTATTTACATTGGATTAGTAAGTGGCTATTTAATGGTATGCCAAAATTCTTGCCCAATAGATTAAGCCACTTATGGAATGAAACACAGACGCAAGCAAACTATCTGACCTACTGCAACTGAGGTCTACCAATCAGAGGGCCGTGAATCACATCAAGTATTTTACCGCCTCTGAAAGAGTCCACGTAAACCACAGTAAAATCTCAAATTTTCTAAAGAACCACTTCTCTTATAAATTTTCCAGCTCTTGCCATCACTTACAGAAATAAGCTCTGCTGCTTTCCATTCTGATGGAACGAATTTTTTCTATTCCATAGGCAGCCAGTGGTGAATTAATCTCCATTACTCTAAGTATGAGGAGAATTGAGTGCTCTGCTCCACATGACAGAGCACAAGCAGACAAGTACTGTCATTACGAGAAAAGACACTAGTACTGTCTTCATAAGTAAGTGCGAACACTGCCAAAAACCTCAAAATACTTCTGTGGAGTTGTTCTTCGTAATTATAGTGCCCTAAATAACTTGACTTGCCCTGGTTAAATGAGAGAAAAAGGCTACCTTGTTTTTTAATTATTTCAAAGTACACTGAAACCTGTTAACTGACACCGGAACATCAAGAATTAATCTGCCTGAGAAAAACACCTCGATAACCACCGAAGTAGAGCTGACCGAATACAGCAGCCTGAATTATCTTAAGTTCTGCTCTCCCTATCAGAACAAAGAGTGCGGCTGTCTGTGTTGATGAGCATTAATTATGCATACCTCTACCTGGGAGACTGGCTTGATGGAAGCCTCGCTGCAAAACTGATTCAATCCTGCTGACAAAACGAGAACTGAGACATGGGGGCACTAATACAGTCATCTCCCCAGCACATCCTACCTAACACCAGGAGGAACGCTCGAACGAACAACCTTTAGATTGGGCATGGAGGGGGGATCCCAATCCAACCGAGGAAGAAGGCTATATGCAAACTCCTCCTGAAGCCACCTGCAGCCACCACCAGGTCTTTTTTGCGCAGTTAACGGCGTGCTGGCCGCTCCTCAGCTGCGAGGAGCACTCGTCTCTGGGAGCGGCGCGCAGACCGCGGCCCTCAGACGGCCATTTCACTCCCTCTGCCCTGCCGCACGCTGCCCATCTCACAACTAACTAACAACGCCGCAATCCCAAACCCGACGCGAAACACACTTCTTCTGCAAGACAGAGGAGGCACCACCTTGGATTCCCCCAATTAAGCAATTAAATAAAAAAAATATATTCTCCCACATCCCTCAGCGCAAGATAATGAGCAGAAGGTAAGCGAGAGATCCCGCAGGCCACAGTCAAAGCTCTCTCTCTCCCCCAACATCCCCCATCCGCAGGGAAGCTCGGGCAGGCACCAGCGCCCCGAACACTCCGCGGTGCCCAGGGCGCGGCCCGCAGGCTCACCTTGAAGTAGATCTCGTCCACCACTTCGTGGTAAGTCTTGAGCTCATAGAGCTGCACCTTGAAGTAGGGCGACGAGAGGATGTTGGTGAGGATCATGGGGTTCAGGTTCATGGTCTTCTCGTTGCCCCACAGCGGCAGCACGTTGCCCTGCTTGCCTGAGGCCGCCGGCTTCGGGGCTCCGCTCTGCAGCTGCTGCTGGGCCGGCGGGACGGCCCCGGGCTGG
>NW_010403263.1:0-278 GCF_000710305.1 Buceros rhinoceros silvestris
AATGGTCTCTATAGATCCACTCCTATAGATCTGGTTTCTATAAATATGGTCCCTACAGATCCAGCCCCATAGATCCAGCCCCTACAGATCTGGTCTCTGTAGATCCAGTCCCTATAGATCCAGCCCCATAAATGGTCTCTATAGATCCACTCCTATAGATCTGGTTTCTATAAATATGGTCCCTACAGATCCAGCCCCATAGATCCAGCCCCTACAGATCTGGTCTCTGTAGATCCAGTCCCTATAGATCCAGCCCCATAGATCCAGCCCCCTAGATC
>NW_010403263.1:304-877 GCF_000710305.1 Buceros rhinoceros silvestris
TAAAAGTGGTCTCTATAAATCCAGTACTATAGATCCAGCTCCATAGATCCAGTCCCTGTAGAAATGGTCTCTATAGATCCAGCCCCTATAGATCTGGTTGCTATAGATCTGGTCCCTATAGATCCAGTCCCTATAGATCCAGTCCCTATAGAACCATCCTTAAAGATCCAGCCTGCATAGATCCAGCTCCATAGATCCAGTCCCTATAGCCCAGTGTTATAGATCCAGCACTATAGATACAGTCCCTATAGAAATGGTCTCTATAGATCCGCTCCTATAGATCTGGTTTCTATAAATACGGTCCATACAGATCCAGCCCCATAGATCCAGCCCCTATAGATCCGGCCCCTGTAGATCTGGTTGCTATAGATTCGGTCCCTATAGAACCATCCCCATAGAACCAGCTCCCCTAGATCCAGCTCTATACATCCAGTCCCTATAGCCCAGTGCTATAGATCCAGTCCTATAGATCGAGCCCTATAGATCCGGTCCCTATAGATCCGGTCCCTACAGATCCAGCCCCTACAGATCCAGTCCCTATAGAACCAGCCCCATAGATCCAGCCCCCATAGA
>NW_010403264.1:0-315 GCF_000710305.1 Buceros rhinoceros silvestris
TGCTGAATGCGTAAATTGAACGGCAGACAGATTTCCCCTGCAGAGGTGGACGCCAAGGCACAGGTGGCTTTGGAGCCATGGCTGGTGATGGAACAGTAGGTGGTGCAGAGATCAGCTGAGGTTATCCCCTGAAGTTATGCTGTGAGGAGGGCCACATTGTGCTGGAGAAGGATGAGTTCCTGGGCTAGAGACACTGCTGAAATATAAAAAGGCAACTGGTCTAGGGCTCTCTTTCACAGGCACCCCCTTGTCATGGGGAAGGAGCCTGCGTGGCCTTGTGAGGTTGAGAGCTGTGCTGGTGGTGGCATGTGCCTC
>NW_010403264.1:420-4481 GCF_000710305.1 Buceros rhinoceros silvestris
GGCAGGATGGGCTCACTAGCCTTCGGGCAGCCATCCTAGGAGAAGGAAAACTCTGACTCCAAACCCGGGCAGATGGAGCTCGTTTAGTCCTGTAAGGCTCATCCATCATCTAAGAGAAGGACACTCTAACCAAACCTACGACCCGAGGACTTCACTGTCACCGTCCAAGCTCGCTAGGCCCTGGCAGAGGAACCTCGGGTGTAAAGGGTGGAGCCAGTTCCGCGCACGCTGCGCCTCACCTAAAAAATCCACCGCGCAGGCCCGAAGGGTGCACTCATCGCTGGCAGTGAGCGTGGGAAAAGCCCTTCCCAGATCTTTGTTTGCGAAGCCAAGCCATGATGATGATGATGATGATGATGATGACACATAGGTGTGCAGATATAGCAGTGTATCATCGCCTTTCTTCCTTGACTTCCACAACATGTTTACATCTTAGAGGCCTAATGAAGCTTTTAATACTGCAGCTATATTTGATGGAATGGTTTCTCCGTCTCTTGAGGAATAAAAACAAGCGTTAATACAGCTCAAATATTTCCCATAAACAGACAAAAGTCTAGATTCCCAAAACCGTACAAAATCCTCTGCTTGTAGGAGTCTGTCACTGATTTTATGGGTCAGACTCAGAGGGTTTGACTCCTGTCAAACCAAACAAAAATAAGCACAAAAACATCAACCAAACAAAAATAAGCACAAACACATCTTTCTAGTTTATTTAACATGGAAAAAAAAAAAGGCTTATCTGCATCAAGAACCTTTTTTTTTTCATAATAATGTATGCAACAATTGACCTAAGTGGACATCATCATGTGCAAGAGACTTACCTGAATCTGGTGCAGTCACATCTTGTTCTAACTTCAATTTCTGCTCGTTCATCTGAAGTGTGGATTCTTCAATAGTCCCCCTACTGATTAGTTTTATGACTGTTACTTCTCTGAAAAACACAAAATAGGATGAATGCGTTTTTAGAGTTTCTTTAGATTGGAACAAAAGGGAAGGATGCTATGCCTTTGCTCAGCTGGCAGTGGCGTAAAACAGAAGAAGGTGTTACAAAAATACCCGTAAGCAATTATAAATAGAACAAAACGGGTTTTATTTGGTTTCCTTTAACAAGTTCAAAGGGATGTCAGGTTAGGAATTTTTACACAAAACAATAACTTACACGGAACCGAAAACTTTACACCAAGGGAAAGCAGATTTCGCAAACAAACCAGTTCAGATAGAAATCTGAATATCTTCTCTTTATCAATGCAAACTGAGAACTGTTTACCAAAAGCCCAGGGAGGGACATATTCACGATAGCACAATCTCCACTAGCTAATAGAAGAATCTCTCACTTACAGAAATGCAAATTCTTACCAAATACTGTTAGCTGGCGTCCCAACTTCACTATTTCGCAGCCTCTGTTCTAACGTCTTAGAATGAGAGCGAGACTCCTTTCTCTGCCTCAGCTTGTCTCCGAGAAGAGACAGAATAAACTTCTTTTTCTTTTCCCTTGTTGTCGATTCTACTGTCTCTTGGACAAGTCTCCCATTTTATAGTAGAACAAATGTGCACTGTGATCAATATCAGAAACTTTGAGTGAGATTCCTCTCTGCCTTCAGCTCGTACTCCAAGAAGAAACAGAAAAACTCCTTCTGTCTCATTGACGAGATTCCCATTTATATAGTCGATCGAATGTGTATTGTAGTCAATATCAGGAAACAAGGCAAAATGAGTTTTCAACAGAACTCAGACTCACAGGTGCCTTCTCCACAGGGCTTCAGAGCCCAGCTTTTGTGCAAACTCGCTTGCACAAGCACCAAACAGAGGTAGAAGGATGGGTTTAGATCCTTATCAGGGCGGCTGCTGTCTCTGCCTTCGTCTCCAACACAGGAAAGTAGTTAATATCACCACAGAAGGAAATGAACCAAAGGGCAATCACAAAGAGCTTCTAGATTTTCTGTCTGGACCAGCTGAGCTCTGTGCTTCCAGAAAACTTCTTTTCTCCTGCACTCCCAGACACCACAAAGTCTAGACAGTCACAAAAATCTCCATTAATTGAGTCAACTCAACTTCCCCCCATCACGCACTACAGCTGAAATACCAGTTATTCAAACGTAGTCTATTGCTCATGTTAGCTTCTACTGACAAACGGCTCTAAAACAGTCCATGGTTTCACGCTTTATGATAGCAGGGCACTTTAGCACTTAGAAGTTTCCTGAAGAGAACAATGGCTTTGTCAAATAGTTCCCAAGACTTGAGATCTACCTTGACACAATTCCTAGCACCAGAAATTTGAGAATTCTGGAGAATTCAAGGGTTAGAGAGAACTTTAAAAAAGAGGAAGATATAAATAAGGCCTGTTCTGGCAGCAACACATGCTAAGATAATTACAATTATCTAGCTCCCACACAACCCAGAGCTGGTTTACACAAGTCTCTGCTTTAAATGGATTTTTAATCATAAAATATTGAGTTTTAGTCTCCTTTGAGAGCTTACCTTGAGGAAAGACAAGCATTAGAATTAAAAAGTCTTACCTTGTCTGTCCTACTCTATGGCATCGGTCTTCTGCTTGCTTGTCATTGTATGGGTTGCAATCAATGTCATGAAGAATAACAGCATTTGCCGAGGTCAGATTAATTCCCACGCCACCAGCTTTGGTTGACAGGAGGAATACAAATATATCCGTATCTGTATTGAACTGATCTATTAGATGAATCCTGCAGAACACAAGAAAACATTCATAGGCCTTGGAGAAAACACCACACTGGCTCCAGGGTTGAATACAGAAGTTAGGCTGATGACCTTTTGAAAGGAAGGACAATGGCATTGCAAAGCAGCTCAAAAGGACAGATGTTATGCAGAAGGAAAAAGGGTACCAACAGTCCTCAGCAGAGAAACAGAGTGACAGACCGACAGCAAGAAAGGAAGAGAGGCTTGAAAAAAGCGAAGTACATGAGTCACGGAGGGGGGCGGGAGAGGGGTGTCGGAATTCAACTTTGTGACCGTGGTAATTGCACATAAAAGGGAAGTAACAGATTTCAGCTGTAAGTGGGAAGTCATCCCACAGCAAGAATGGGAGGTTTTGGAAGCTGAGGAAAGAGGTTTTTTTCTAAAAAATCATGAAACAAGGAACAGCAGAAAACCAGCACAGCTCACATACAAGAAAAGCACTGCAACAAGCTTGATGACCCTTGGCCCATGGATCCAGCCTGTCCAGACCCCTCTGCAAAGTGACCAACACCCTCACCCCGCTCCTCCACAGCTGCCCCAGAGCCACTTGCTGCTTCCCAGCCCACCAAGGCAAGGCTCGGGCTCACTCCAACAAAAGTGAAGTACATGAGTCACGGAGGGGGGCGGGAGAGGGGTGTAGGAATTCAACTTTGTGACTGTGCTAATTGCACATAAAAGGGATGTAACAGACTTCAGCTGTAAGTGGGAAGTAATCCCACAGCAAGAATGAAAGTTTTTTGAAGCTGAGGAAAGAGCGTTTTTTCTAAAAAATCATGAAACAAGGAACAGCAGAAAACCAGCACAGCTCACATACAAGAAAAGCACTGCAACAAGCTTGATGACCCTTGGCCCATGGATCCAGCCTGTCCAGACCCCTCTGCAAAGTGACCAACACCCTCACCCCGCTCCTCCACAGCTGCCCCAGAGCCCCTTGCTGCTGAAACAGAGCGACAGACTGACAGCAAGAAATGAAGAGAGGCTTGAAAAAAGATTTGAGGAGTCAAAGTGCAAGTTGGAAGATGAGGGAAAAGTGAAGTACATGAGTCACGGAGGGGGGCGGGAGAGGGGTGTAGGAATTCAACTTTGTGACTGTGCTAATTGCACATAAAAGGGATGTAACAGACTTCAGCTGTAAGTGGGAAGTAATCCCACAGCAAGAATGAAAGTTTTTTGAAGCTGAGGAAAGAGCGTTTTTTCTAAAAAATCATGAAACAAGGAACAGCAGAAAACCAGCACAGCTCACATACAAGAAAAGCACTGCAACAAGCTTGATGACCCTTGGCCCATGGATCCAGCCTGTCCAGACCCCTCTGCAAAGTGACCAACACCCTCACCACGCTCCTCCACAG
>NW_010403265.1:0-19107 GCF_000710305.1 Buceros rhinoceros silvestris
ACCTGTGGATATTTTCTACTTTCCCAACTTATCTGCAAATTGTGAACGGGGCATGCCTCATATGCGGGTGGAGATAACGGAGTCTGAACCGACAGAAGAACTTCCCTGAGGTCATACAGGATAGCCCTGCCAGAGTATGCCCTGTAATGTCATTTAAACATGAAAACCCAGCTCACGGAGCAGGCAATTGCTCCTGTTCTGTGTGTATGTGTTTTCCTCAGATCTCCGCATTTGGGAGATCATCCTTGCTCAGTGCAAGGAAGATTCGCAAGTGCAGCAAGTTGGCTGCAGGCTGGTGAACCGCAGCTTTCTGTGGAGTCCTCAGACTAACACAGTTTTGGAAGAGAATTTTATTTCTGCCCATTCCCAGCTTATGGTTTCAGCCAAGCAAAAACCTGCTTGACCTAATTTCTCCACCTTGCTGATCAAAGGTCATGTTTTACCAGGATTATTTCTGTCTTCATTGTAGGCACAGCTGGTAAACAACATGGAGATTTTACAGTATTTAACTTTCTGATAGATTTACGGAGGCTCCCTGCCTGTCTGCCTTTGCTTCTTTCAAAGCTTTTGCACTCACCCTTCAGATGATACTGTGGGTTGTGCTCCTTCAGGCCCAAACCAAGCTGAGCCAGAGAAAAGAGCCATGTGTCAACAGTTAGGCACCCACCTTTCCTGCAGCCAGCCCTGAACCTCCACTCCCCATCACCTGCTTTCAGCAGAGTGGTGGTGTTAGATCAGCAGCAGCTCGGATCTGCTCAGATGCAGTGATGGGTATGCCAGGCTGCCGATGCTCCTGCTACCAACCACAGTCAGAACAGAGGGAAGGCGCTGACTCTCTTTCTTGGGCTGGAAGAGAGTATAGACTGACCCACAAGCCAGTGTGGAAAAGCTGCTCCTCCTTAGGGAAAACAGGGCTGGGACTGGCTTGTCTACTGGGCTTTGGACCTTGATCCTGTAGGCTTAACGAAAAAAAAAAGAGGTTTGTTGGTCCAGCAGCCGCCTAAAAAGTTTTGCAACCTTGGCAGCTGTAGGACACTGCTTGGGAGAAGGCAGGAAGGTATCTCTACCCAACACCTAGCCTTCTTCTTCTTGCAGCGCCATGGTGGTAGGAAGGGTCCAGGCTGGATTTCACAGATTGCAAAGCCTCCCACGCCTGGATTTGAGGGACAATTTCTGATGTTCCCCATTTAAGCAGCTCTAGTAGAGGTAGCAGAAAGCAACAGCCCAGACCTGGGGCTTCAGCCATGACTTCCCATCCTAAACTAAAACCCTGGCTTCTGCTACACCTTCCTCAAAGCAGTTTTTGCATCACCAGTGAATCAGGGAGTACAGTTTGGGAGCTCCTGCTTCTGCCATGGCGTTGATGCCAGTGAAGAGATTATTCAAATCCTCTCTCCTGAGGAGTCAACCAAGGCGAAGCTGTGCTACATGCAAAGGTATTGCCTGTGTACTGCGGTATTGATCTGCAAGCAGTCAGTGACTCACAAGGAAATATTGTTTCACCTACCAAACAATAGACTAAATATATAGTGTTCAGCGTATTTTATCTCCTTTCCATCAGCCTCCGCTGGGTAACGTATCTTATTCAAACACCATGAAGTCGTACTTCCCTGGTACAACCACTTCCAATTATTTATTAAATAATGGAGGTTGCAGTGGGCTGAGTCCTGCAATGGTCAATCATTTCTTCTTTTCCTAACTGAGTCAGCAAAAGCTGGCATGGGTGTCCAGAGGTAACAACTCATTTTCTGCTGGTACTGGCTACTGCTCTGGAAAGGTTTCAGACCTGAATCCCCAAGTAAGGACATTACTAGTTCTTCAGGGTCATTACCTTTGCTAAAAGCAATAGACACAAGGCTTTATTTGCCATCTTGCCCTGGGGAAAAGATGCATGCTTGCACTTTTTCATATATTTTAAGTATGAGTTGGTTTATTTCATTTATAACGTGGTCAAGTGGATGTCAAGTCTATCTACCTGAGTTTTCCAGGAACCTCAAAGCAAGCTCTAAGCAGAGCACAAAACAAAGCCTGAACCCACTTAAGAGTCTCACAAATCTGGCTTTTCCAAAAATGCCCACGCACATAAGCTGTGTGTAAACCCTGCACTACCTAGGACAACCCTGTCACCCTCTGTGTCCCTATGCATCCTCCAAAAGCTAGGCAATATCTGCACAGGCTATAAGGACCTGTTCTCTGGCTTCAGAGAGAAAGCTTAGATGAGGCAGGGGGAAAAAATGGAAATTTTTAAAAAATTCTGGCCACTGATGAAGAAAACAGGCTTCTTCTTAGAAAATTCTGAAGCATGGAGCAGCCAAAAAGGGTTGACATTACTGCAAGACAGGAGCAAAGTGTCTTAAAGAAAAGGTATTGATAAGTGAGGGTTAAATTCTCGTCAGCTGTCAATAGTCTGGTGATCGTGATGACAGGACAGGAGATGGAGCCTATTGGCTTCAGAAGGCTGCCCTGAGTTTTAGCAGGAAATGGTGTAAATGAAGTTAAGATGTAGTTTGTGGATAATTGAGTGATCAGTGACAAATGGTCCTGTGACACACAACAAGCTGTCATGGAAAAAGTATGCTGCTACAGCTACGTGTCACATGTGGTTTTAAACTGATTATTCTAAATCAGCCAGTGTCTCTGCTTAGTGATTGTTAAAAAAAGATCCCCCAAATATAACCTTTATAAAGTTTAAATAAAAATTTATAAAAATGCTGTGGGAGTTAAGCCAGAGGAGACTTTGCTGCCGACTCGAGTGGACTCTGGCCAGGCTGCTGAGTGCAGTACTTAGGTGGGTAAAATGAGATGCTCGCCCTCTTCATTTAAAGAAATGTCATGCAAACAAACATTTTCAGGTCAAAAATCCCAGATGTGCTGGTTTCCCAAGTGTAAAATAATAATCCGGTGTGGAGAGCTGGTGTCGCAGCTCCAATTTGTGCAGATAGGCTCAGGGTAGCCTAGAATCACAAACCTGAGCCTCCCCAAATATGCTCTGTTTGGAACATTGTGCCATAGAAAATTAATTGCATTCCAGCTCCAGGGAGCATTAGCACTTTTCTGAATTCAGGGCCAGCCTGAGGAGCAGCCGTGCCCTAGGCAAGGAATCCAGCCCCTCCCGGCCTTTGCCCCTTCCTCCACAGGACTGAAAAGGAAAAATCATAATAAATCACAGCCTTTAGAGACACCTACTAAACACTGACTGAAATAGAAATGTATCGCTAAAATAAGAACTGAGTGCACTCATCTCAGCACTCGACCGTGGCCTTTCTTCCCTTCTCACTTGCATTTCTTCTTTCCTTCCTTTCACCTTTGTTTCACACATTCTCCTCCCCCCATTTCCCCCCCTCCTGCCTCAGTTTTTTCCCCCCTTTGTTGTTTTTTACTTTCTAGCCCCTTTCCAAGACTGTCCTTTCTCACCCTTTCTGTTCATCATTCCCTATTGGCTGCTACATCTCTCTCCTTTTTCCTCAGCAAATTTTTTTACTTTTTTCTCTTCCCCGAGAATGTCCTGAAGATAAGAAAGCAGAACAATCTCTGTCTGTCAGAGATTGCATCCTTCTCATTCTTTTCCTTACAAATAGCAGCTCCCTCTTAAGGTACCTTGTGAGTTTTCTCAGGACTGGAGTTTAGGCAAGAAAGTATCCAGAAACACTGGCTTCCTTTGGAAAGTTTGGCGTATATGTGGTGCTTGCTGTAGATGATGAATTTCTTAGGAGCAAACCTGTTATCCTTGTACAAGATTTCTGTGGTCATGGAAGGTTTGAGAATGCAGGTAGCTAAACACTGATCTGTGCTGGCAGAGAGGCTTAGTCCTGGCCAGTTTGTACTCTGTTATTCTTAGAGTTTGAGTTACTGTGAGTTATGTAGAACGTAAGGAATAAAAAAAACCCCTAATTCAAGATCCTATTAGCTTCTCTATTCACAAGTTTTATCACGTTATCTAAATCTCTCTAACATTATATAACACCCCCGATGGGGGTGAATTATGTCAATATAAAGTTGCTTATACTGCTCTAGTTACTCCTTCAGGGGTAGGGAATGAAACATGTACGTATCGAGATATCCCATTCTGCCTGAGAGCTGCAGGTATGGAAAGTTTCGCAGTGCTGCTCAGAGGAGCTCTAGCAGTACAGAAACTATCTGCAATAACGTGGTAATGAGGAAGAAAACTGTTCATTTTGTGAATGAACTGTTCTGCAGCAGAGAAGCTGTGCGGTTTTTCCAGGATCCCGCGGTGTCCTGTTGACATCTGAAGCGTCCTATCTTCGTTATCACAGCAGTTACGACACCTTTCCAAGGGAAGCATTTTGCTTACTGTGTTTCCCATGAGCTCCCTCCCCTCTCTGGCCTTTTCTCACCCGCTGACTCCAGCTTGCTCCACGTGTCCTCAGGACTTGTGTTGTAGAGGCACTGCTGCAAATGAAGCGGCAGTTCTGGCCTGCAGTAGGAGTCTGCATCACAGCTGGGCGGCAATGCCCTCCTCCTGCCCACCTGCACATGTTGACAAGGGGCTCCATGGAGGAGTCCATGGAGAGCTGGGAAATCTGATCTTAGTGTTTCCCCTTGGTCCATAACCATATACACAAAACACGGACATTGTTGGTTTTCCTGCTCCAGTGCTACAGCAAAACTCCCTAGGATGATGGCTGGAAGGAGAGGAAGGTGTGATCCTGTAGTCATAAATTTCATAGCCACGTGTCCCATAGCCATACGTCCCATAGCCATATGTCCCATAGCCATGCCCCTCAAATGCTAGTTCAGGGGTCTGGCCCAGTGTACACCAGGGTTTCTTCCGGCTCAATGGAGAGCTGATGGTGCTGCGCACTGGTGCATGACCACATCTCGACCCACCAGGAATGAAGCCAAGTACGGGTGCTCCCCGTCATGGCAACTGAGATGTATTTCTATGTGCTGCTGTGGGGATATACCAATGATCTCAAGAGAAAAAATAAAGGCCCGAGACCTCAAACTCCAATATTGGTCAGGGCAACCACACTGCTGTCATGGGTAGACTTGTCTGGTAGAATTGTCTGGTCTGGCCTTGCACTGCCAGGATGAAGCATGTTAAGCATCTGAGCATAATGTTCACTACAAACTAACTGTCCCTGACAGGAAGGGAGCTACAGACATATTTCTACAGCCTCTATTAGCTGTAGTCAAGCACCCCTGAAGGGCTAGTGAAGATACACTCCCTCCCTCACTCATTTTAATGGATGGTGTATCTGTTGTATGATCCTGACAGATTGCAGCATGCAGACAAAGACCCAGTGTGCTGTGCTGTGCCTTGGGAAGAGAAGGAGTGTGCTCTTTAATTCAGATCATGACTGACCATATGTTCCTCCTTCCTTTTTCTGCAGAATCTGCTCTCTGACTCCAGCTGAACTTGAGGGTGGTGGCAGTACACCCCCAAAAGATCCCCACAGGCAGATTACTAGTGCATTCAGACCAAAACCACCTTGCACACGTACATGCTAGATGATGTGGACATATGGGGGTTAAAAATCTCGATCTTATCAGTTTCATAAAATCATAGAATGGTTTGGGTTGGAAGGGACCCTTAAAGGTCATCTAGTCCACACCCCCCCACACACACACAGCCCCCTGCAATGAGAAGGGACATCTTCAACTAGATCAGGTTCATCTTCCAGGGTTGTCCTGTTGTCTTTGATCCCCGCTCCATTAGATCAACTTTGCCATCGCTTTCAGTGAGTGGAGCTGGGATGGCACTTCTCACCACGGTAAAAGTCCAAATACAGCATTTCTATTGAAAACAGGGTGTCTTGTTCGAAATATTGAAAGCATCTTTATTCCTCGTGTCTGTTCCTCAGATGGAATGAAATGTTCTGAGAAAACATGCATTTTTTCTCACCAGAAGAATAAACTGAATTGATCCTTTCTTTTTAACTCTGTGCCCAGTGGCAATTGGTCACCTCTTTGCAATAATAGCTGCAAAGAAAATAATCTTTGCTGGATCAGATGAAAAGGTGGAGAAAGAGTCACAGAATTAACTGGCAGACAATCTGGTTGTTGCCCTAACATATGGGAATAATAACTGCCAGCCAGATAAAGCCCGAACACTGAGCTTTCATTTTGTTATTCTAAGCACAAAAATAAATATTTTTATGACTACATGTGAAGAGTAAAAGCAAATAGAGTTAATATGTAAAAATACACATTTTGCTTCATTATGTGTAATAATACATACTGATTTCATTACAGTATTTTTTTAAGGTCAGTTTGCCTGGGAAGAGTGGTCTTTTCCTAAAGCACAGTCTGCCTTTGTCATCCCTTCTTCCCCAGGTGTTGAGCTAGTATAGAATGAAAGGGAAATATTAACTAGGCTGTAGTATTATGAGTCACACACTGTTCGAGGGAAAAAAAGGCATTTGCAAACTGTGAACTAAAAATATTTTTATTATTAGAGTCGAGCACATCTGCCTGATTTTCAGTCGCGGCCTGCTATGGGCACGAAAGAAGAGGGAGAAATGGCAATGGTGCTCCAGCAGTAAAATGTTTCAAGTGTTAATGCACTGGGTTGCTTTGTGCTTCTGGTGTTTCTGTCTCTACAGCCCCACTAAGAGGAGGGGAAGGGCACTGGCTCTGAAGATGGAGCTCAGGCACCTCCACTCACCTAAACACTGGGTCTCCCATCTTCACCCTGGGCTTGAGGACCTCAAAGACTTGTATGAGGCAAGCAGGTGCCTTCTGCAACCAAATGCTGGTGTATGGCCTCAGGTGCAGCTGTGTCCTTGGGAGCCCCATCTGCATTCATCCAGTGTACAGCTGCCCCAGCCCTGTGCAAGGCTGGCGAGTGAGCAGCTGCCAGGCACTGAACGTCTAACCACGTTTCATACTCGGGGCGGGGGGGGTGGTGGTGTGTGGAAGCTGGAAGAAAATGGTCACAGTCCCTTAGGAAAAGCACAAGGAATTTTCCAGGCACCATGGAGAGTATCTGCTGGTAACTTTTATTATTCATGAGCTAGTTTAGTCCAAGAGAAAGTGATATTTATGTGGATCTTCGGGGAATTTGTGCAAGAAAAAGATAGAAAACAGCAAAGCCCACAGGCAGGCAACATTCTCGCCATGCCTCAAGGAGCAAAGATTACCTCAGTGGTTTTGCTGACTCTGAACCTGAACTCACCTCCTTCTGCATCCAGTTTCTGAGAGCTTCATTTCACACTCCACAAAGACAAACCCCCTCGACCAACTCCCAGTTTCTTTGGCCCCAAGCTCGTACAACAGCCCATCTGTCTGTTTGAACTACCACAGGCAAACGGTCCTGCCAGTGTCATACCCCTCTATTGATTTTGGTCTGGGTGATGACACAGGGGTTAAAGTTCAGCGTATATGTACGTTATGCAGACTCCAAGGAATGCTGACAGGAGGTGCTTGCAACAGTGAGAAAGTCAAACTGGAGAGCACATGCAAAATGTTAAAGAGCAAATCTTGGCTTTGCAAACATTAGTGCTGGCTGCACATGAGAAACTTAAGCTTTTCTCTCCAGCGAGTCTGTTCTATCAAGTATCACTTAGTCTGTGGGCTGATTCACCACACTGCTGTACAAGTGCTTTAGCAGATATGGATGCTTTTTAAGAAATGTGCTTACTTGTTTAAAACCTTCTTATCGTGTTGTGGATTTGAACTGAAATGGAAGGGATTTTTTAACCTAGCGAGTGGGTGAGTTTGGCCAAATTTTAAAAAATCTAATGAGTAGGTGTATGTATTGCAAAATATTTCTGAAAGTGAGCACAAAAAAAATGGTTACCACAGATTTCAGCTTTCCAAACTCTGGATAAATGAGGTGATATGTCAGCATTCGTTTTCTTAAGGAAACAAATAAATTCTGCCTTCTAAAAGAGTAAAACAACATGTAGGTTTCATTTGTTACAGTCCTATAACTAGTCAGAGAAACTTTCTGCAATCAATCCTGAGATAAAGTATGAGATAAAGCCCCTGAGATAAAGTATGATATTCCCAGAGAGGGTCGAAGTGCTTAGATGGAGATCCAGAATGGGAATAGGCTGACTCTGGAAGCGGAGGAATTAGGGTTGACTCTAGGAACAGAAACCCAGGGCTGAAGTGCTGGATCCACGAGGCAGGGAAGAGATTCAGGGCTGAATCCTTGCAGAATCCTTTGGTTTCGTACCAGATTTTTTTTTTTTCCAGAGATCTAGCTGTACGCCTTGAATCTGCCAGATCATGTTGAAAACCATGAATGGGGCAGTCCCGTCCCTGTGGTTTTGTCTTAGCTAGAATTCCACTGACATTACACTGGTTTTTTCTTCCAGTTTGAGAGTAAACAAAGCATAACCAAGCATCTCAAGAATTTCCAAAAGGCCTGGTTCAAATACAATTTTAAGAACAGGCAAAGATGTGATATGCTTATTTTGGGAAAAGGATACTCTCACAATCTCTGAACAGCCCATGGCCTCAAGGACGCTTTGTTTATCAGTTGGATCCCAGAGCGGTGAACTTTGACCTTCGTTTTTGGGGGTGATAATTGGCAGAATCAGATTTTAATTCAAAAGGTGAGGAGACCTGCACACAAAATGCATTATTAAAAAGGACATTTCTTTGCATTTTATCCTGAAAACTGAATAAACGTTTTCTGATCACTCCTATTGCTAAAGACAGGTACAATAAGAGCATGTAGAGGAGGACAGTGTCAGTATAGGTCTCCACTGGTCTCCATCCATCCTTCCTTCTGCCTAAAATAATTTTTTTTTATATTTTCCTCCATTTGGAAGCTCTGTTGCTTTTTGCTCCTTCTTGACCTCCTTTTGCAGCTTCCTCCCAACCTCTCTGCTTTGACCAGCTCTCCTCTGAGCCATGCATAGGTACTCCATGCTCTTCATTTTCACCATGCCCTGGCTCATTTCATGGTATTTCATGTTCTCAAAGGTCTGCCCTGAAGTCACATCATTGTGCAAGCTGTAGGCTTTGTTTAAAAGCAGGCTAAAGGCAAACCACAGAAAATATCATCTCAGAAAGAGAAGAACCTGTATTACTTTTAATCTCATGATCTTCAAACTGGCTCTGTCCTTTCCAAATGTCTGCTTGAAATAATGGGAGTAAATCATGGCAGAATTTTGGCTCTTCATCTGTATTCTGCTCTAGTTTCATCTCTTCTTCCATATCATTTTACTCCATATCTCCTCACAAAGATATGTCTTTTGGAATCATTCAGCTCCATGGCCTCATGCCATGATTTGTTTACTCTCTATTACACGGCTCGTGCCAACTTGCTTTGGTGCAGGGATTTGCTGGGCCTTGGCAAAACTCTGCTTCTATACACAACTTTCATGATAGGGAAGCTTTGTAAATAAATAATCATGAACAACTTTGAAAATCGTGAGATGGATAATGTCCTCAAGTGCATTTGATGTAAGGGCCCCAGTTCTTTGCCAGAGAAAAATGAAGTTAATGGAGATGCACCCATTAATGTCACCCAAGAGATTGGTCTGTTGATGTAGTTACTAAGTCCTCTCAAATGGTCAGAGGATGGGCCAGCTAAAGGAAATCTCCTTTGTTTGGGTTTTTCTGAAGTTGCCTAATAAACCACACTATTTATTGGCTTTCTGTGAACTTTCTTTGAGGAGACTTTAAGGGTCGTATGCTTGAGTTTTGCTAGTGCTTGTATGCATGTTTGCCAGGGAAGATGGTGTTCAGCAGACAATATTCTCAACTGGAATCAATTAGTGAAGCCCAGTAAATGCAGGGAAGCTTTTAAACCAGCTGACATATTGGCCCACAGCCATCAGATGCGGGATGCAGTAATGGACAAGAAGGCCTTTGTGGAAGCCAATGACAATTCTCCCATTGGCTTTCCCAGAGCCAAGACTTCACTCAAGTGGGAGTGTGTCCTCCTTTTAGGGCCACACGTACCCTGCAGCCTTTAGTAGCTTAACGAAAGCACCATCCTCGAGCTGCCATAAAACATATTTGTGGTCATGCATGCAGCTCTCGGACAGGCTTTATCTCTTCTCATTGTTTTCTGTGTGTGTTTTAGCACAGAGCCTCGGGACACAGCTTGGCTGCGGTACAGCATTTTGTGTAAAGCTGACCCGTAAGCCAACCACAGCTAAGACACTGTAATTTTCATAGAGGCATCGTGTACTTCTTTGCTCCCCAACTCAACTGTAGTCACAAATTCCTCTTTGTATTGGCAACTCCTATGAAAATAAGCTTTAGGAGCTACTTGAAAACATACCTCTGTGACATTTAGCTGTGTTGCCCTGTCTTGTCTGCTAAGCGTAGCCTTGCATAGCTTGCCTTAACAAACAAACAAACAAAAAAACATTCCAGAATTTGCAATTCACATTGTGTGGCATACTGTAGAGCCTGGAATTCCAATGAAAGAGACATCAACTTGCTAAAAAACAGCTCTGTGGTGATCTTCTGAGTGCCACCTGCCTGTATACCAGTAGCTGGTCACCTTGCCACTTGCGCAGCTCTAGCTAGTGACATTCCTAACCATCACATACAAAAGGCGCTTTAAAGCTGCTTACTGAGACTGGCAATGGGGCTAAACACGCTATTGATCCTGCGTTAAATCTCACTGTAACTGGTCACTGCCATGAAGGGCCCATATTTTGTGCTAGGAGGATCTAAGCCACTTCAAAAACATGATCTCTGCCCAAAGAAGCTTTCAACCAGGCAGAAGCCCTGAAGGTGGGGCATCAGGGCAGCCAGGGTGACAAAGGGCAGCCGAATGGCATCACCAGTTCCCAACAGCACGGGGCACGCAGTTGCTAGAGCTCACTGAATAGTTTTATAGTCCTACTTAGGCAATTTATTGTTGGCTAATTAGTGATAAGATTAATTAACTACCTTGCTGGCCCTTAATTACAAATCTGGTGCCTTAATTTATTGTCGTTTCTTCCAAATAATGACGATGCTCAAATAATGCTAATTTATGTTATAGTGGAATGCAAATATAATGAACCTGGCTCCAGGCTGTTCAAAGGCCTCTTCACATTACTCCCGGGGCGTAAAAGGGTCTTAAAGCAAGTGCAAACTCAATTCCTGCCCTCCAAGGCGGCTTTATAGTACTGCGCGCAGTGGTTCACCGTGAGTCAGCAGCCAGCGGCAGGAAGGCCATGGCTTGCACAGCTGCTGAGAAAGCGGATCAAAGGAGTCGCCTCGTTGCCTCCCCTGGCCCTACCATTACCCAGGAGAGCCCCGAGGCCAGGCAGTTGCTGCTTGTGGAGCACAACTTCAGCAAGTGGGGGTTGCTCCAGTCGTAATTATGGACCCGGCTTTGCCTGCCAGCTCCCCTTCTCAGTTATTGCTCTCTTTGGTGTTGTCCTCTGCAAGCCTGGAGCGGGGCAACTCGACCGAGCATAAATCCGAGCCGGGTCTGGGGCTCAGAAGAAGGATTATGGAATGCTGCCAGGAGTAGGGTGCCTCCAGGCAAGGGGAGGGCTGGGTGCTGAAGACTGCAGGAGGAGCAGCGGTCTGAACCTAGTGAAGAAAGGTCATCTGAAACACCTGACCTACAACTCCCACAGGGCACTCTGACAGGAATTTGGGGCAAACCAGTGCTGGTTGCAGCTGCAGAGGCAGCGTGGTGGTAAAAGCTTTTGCCTTATGGGTATGTTCATCTTCTTCTCCTTCTCCCTTTCCTCTGCTGAAAGCAAGATCCTTAATGGAAAGATGAATCAGGACAAAATCTCCTGTACTCCATCGAAAATGCAAGCTTGAGTGAAAACTCCTGATTCATCCAAAAGTGAATGATCTGCCTTAAATACTGTGCAGTGCCCAATTTGAAAAGTCCCTCTCTGTATGGTTTTAAAAAGCTTAGGCATGTTTCAAGCTCTACTTGTTTGCTCATTTACATCCTGAAGAAGTAAAAAAGCATCAAGTTCACATTCCTAGAAAGCGCAGAAAATAAACTGCTCACCAGTCTCCCAGCAGCCCCTCCAGCTCCGTGGGTTTAATTTTCTCAGCGCGAGAGAGTGCAGTGCTAACAGCTGCTCTAACCAGAAATCTCGGTCATTGCTCTGCCATAGGAGACTTGCCTCCTCCTCTATTGTTTTTCATGAGATTTTCATATTTTTTCCAAAATGCTTTTGCCCTGGCCCTGGAGAGAAGGAAATGTGCAAACATCATCACCTACAGATCTGGAAGCTAGACTACTTTAGCCCAGGTGTACTGTATGTCTTTGCATTTTTTAAGCCTGCCACACAGCAACAAAGAACTGATGGTTGTCTGGATCCTCTCCCATGACCTTTACTGCTGAAGGAAAGAAAAAAATTATCATTTTGACTCCTTGCTCTCTGACATGCTCCCCCACTGTGTTATCGATGTGCATGTCCGGATCTAGCCTGTTCACGTCCATACATAACTAGTGAGAGGGACTTGGTGCAGATTGTGACCACCAGCTGTGCCAGAGAGCCCTTCCCCTCTGGTTGACAACAATTTGGAAGTGAGTTTGGGTCTGAATTTATGACACAGACTACTGCCTGGGCATCAGGTCCAGTGGAAACAGTGCTGGATACGGATGTGACCTAGTCCCTGCTTGGATCAATATTTATGGGACCTGTATCCCAAGCTTATGATTGGGGGTCTGGGAAAGGAATCATTTTCCAGAAGCACAACAGAGCCACATAAATGTCAGGGGGATGAGGATAGGGCCTCAGCAGTGTTCCCGGCACCGGGAAGTAGGTTCTGGTAGCTGGAGCAGAGCTCAGCACCCGCTGTGATGTTCAGCCTGGGGAAAGAGCCCTCCTCTGCAACCCCAGCCACGCGAGCAGGAGCTGTGCCAAGGTGAGGGGCTGTTAACTCCAACAGGACTACTTTCATCAAGGATCCTGTTGAGAAATCTGTCTCTAAAATTATCTTGACCCTTTACTATATGCACACACAAACTTCTTAAAGGGAAACAATATCAATCTTCTCTCTATCCATCCCTTTGTGAAATATAAACAATTCCTGATGGATTTGCAGCTTACACTAGCAACTGACAGCTTGCTAGCTGCTGGCATGATTACTTACAGTCTGGCAAGCACCAGACGACTGCGATGCCTACAATGTGCCGTCTCTGAAATGTGGTATTTTTCACTGCTGATGAAGATCAGATCTTCAGATCCGCTCGGTTCTCATCTAAACAGCAGAACAACTGGCCGGAGCTGAGAGCCAGCACACTGGAGACTGATGTCTGCTGAAAACCTGGCTTGAATTGGCACGATAAGGGGTGCAGATCTCTTCTGAAATCCCACACTCCAGAGTGTGGGTGCTGAGCACTTGGAAAGCTACCCCTGAATTTGCCCTTGAATGACCTGGGTTTTTTTCTGTGTGAGCCGTTAAGTGGACCTTGCCTACGTCCCATTTCAGGGAAGCTGGATGCCTCGATGGGATTCTTTCTGAGTGAGTCTAAATCACAAATAGATAGAGGGTTGACTAGGCACAGCAAATAAAATTCCTTATTTGCTCACATAAACGCTGCATATAAAAAGTAGGGCACCACTATTACATACAGCTGGAGCTCATCTCCATGCTAGACAGCAAATCAGGAACCCATTCAATTTTAAAGCAGGGTCTGACTAGGAAAAAGCCTGTGTGGGTGTAAAGGCACCTGTTTGCACCAGCCGTGTTGGGAACAGACCACCTTCAAAGATTTTTTTGCAAAATGAAGGTGATGTCAGCATTCAGATGCCCACCTCTCTCAGAGATGAGGCTGGCCAAATCTTTGCTCAGACAGCAAACACTTCTGTGGGACCACACAACGCAAATTCACCAGTGACACAGAAAAGCCAGAGAGAGCGGGACTCCTTCACCTGCCTAGCCTTGTGTTTGCCAGACCAAACACGTGCTGAAGACCAGGGTTTGGCTGCCTGTGGTCACGTATGTCATATCTGTCACTGGAAATTGCCAGCCAGGCAGGTGAGAGGGCCACCACCTGAGCACATCCAACAAGCTCTTGCCCTTACAAAGCCAAGGTGATGTGCTCTTCTATCAGCTGCACGCTAAAGTGATGACCAGGCAGTTTTCCAGCTAGCTGTCACCACCATCTCTGGGAATAGCTTACTTCATTGTTTAGGAGAAGAAAAACCCACAAAACACACTCTTGGGAAAAAAAACAACAACTCAGCTCACAATGTTTATGTCACGAATCAGGGCAGATCTTCTGCCCCCACTTGGCCTACAAAAGGTCATAGTTCTCCAAAACAGATTGGCAGCTGAGTTTATAACAAAGTGAAGCTATTAAAGAAAACCTGTAGCAGCTAAAGCAAGAGAAAAGGAGGGGATGGAGCCTGAGAGGAGGAAAAATTCATTTTCCTCTGTCTCCTGAAAGAAAGTGGAAAAGGAATCTTGTCCTTAGTACGTGCATGTCTTGCACTGAAGATGGGAATTAAATTCAAGATCAAGGACAGCACTGGCTTTTCTGCTCAAGGTGACTGACCCAGAGGTATCTGCGCTCAAGGTCTGCTATAGAGGAAAACCTTCTGGAGACTGAGCTGAATAGAGTCTGTGGGTATCAGAGCCTGCACTGGAGATGCTACTTTGCCAGGTTGTCCATGAGCTGCCCTGAAACCTCTGATAGAGAAAACAGCTCTCAGAGGACACCATCAGTGCAGCACTTCTATAAGTATCACTTGCAAAGTTCCATCTGCCCCATACCTCTGTCGTCTTGCTCATGGGCAAAAGGATTTATTTTCATGTTCGCTGTTTCAGGGTAATTATTTGCTGGTACATGGTGTCTTTTATCAACATGTGGGTTACAGAACTTTTTTAAACTGGCTGAGTCATCTGAACGCTTCCCATGTGCCTTCATCAAATGCCTCCATGCACCAAATATCTTTTGAGCAACATTGCAGAAGTACACAAGAAGCGTTCCCAGTCATCTCTCCTTTCCAACAGCCTGTATTTCACTGGGGCTTTGGAGAAAGTGTCAAGAAACACTGCACTGGACAGCTTAGGAAGAGTTAATGAATGGAAGAGTTTTTCCTTTCCTGCACTTCTGGTTGTTGCTTGGCCTGCATCCCAAGGCATGAGTGCTTTGACGCCGCTGAGGCAGAGAATTCAGCTCGCCACGGGGTTATTGATATCAAGCATCAGGACAGGCTCTGGCCCAAGGTGTCAGCTTGAATTTGGATATGAGCACAAGCCATTTAAGGCTGGCTAGGAGAACGCTGCTCTTCGGTAAGGACTCAATGCCATGTTGTGTGCCAAGTCCTGATGATGCAATTCTCTCCTAGTCCTTGGTCTTTTTGTAATCAGAAGTGATTTCTGTATTGGAAACTTTCAAAACAGTTGCCTAGTTCAGATGATGTTACAAAACTTGAATGACTATTGAAATCACGAGATCCTAGAAATTGAGGGAAGAACGAAACACTGAAATCTCCCTGACAAATACAACTTCTTCCAGAGAGGCAGATATCACAAGCCTTCTAAGTGCATTTCTTTCTTCTAAGTGCATTTAAACTTTTCCAAATGCCTACCCTAAATTCCTGCGGAGAAATTACCCTATGCCACTACAGTTCTCTGTGTTCCAGGTAAAATTGGTTTTCTCTCACTAACCAGGGCAAACAGAAGCAGGTTTGTGCTCGTGCAGAGGGCAGGCAGGTGTGGTTGCCTTCAATGCCTGTCCATGATGATGATATTGCCCTCCACTCCCACACCACAGCACAGACATGGCCATGGGCTCCGCCACCCTTTCCAGCTTTACAAACAGCACTTGTTTTTTGTTCTTTCCCTTCTATGTTTTCCGAGATAGGGCATTGCCATTTCTAAGCAACATGTTTTATATAAGATACACGACCCTGGTTAGTGGCTTTTTTAATATTCTTCCCTCTTTACAGAGGGTGGTAATTAGCAAAGCTCTTAAGCCAGGAGCACACAGTTTCTCCTGATCCCTGCATGAGAATTGCATTTCTGGTAGAACAGGGACAGGAGCCTTTAATGGATTCCAAGGCAGCCTGAACACCTGACTGTTTCATTTCTGCCTCTAAACTGACCTATTGATTTTGGCCTGAATTAAAAAAAACAAAAAACAAAAAACAAAAAACAAAAAACAAAAAACAAAAAACAAAAAACAAAAAACAAAAAACAAACAAAAAAAAAAAAAAAACAGGCAAAAAACAAACAAGAAAAACCCTAAAAATGTCTAATCCTCATTTAGTGCTGAAGGAAAAAAGTGATTTCAGCTCAAACTGGTGGCAGTGGCAAGTGATTACCTGCACCCTTTTACAAGAGAGGCACCGTTTTGAGCGAGGACGCTACACAAGGTGAAGGCATTAAGCCTCTTTTTCAGCTTCCAGGCTTTGCTTTACTTTCCAATACCTCTGCCTACACTTTTCCAGAAAGTGCCTTACCAGGTCCTCTCCTGGGGACTCCTACCTGGGAGATGGGATCCACAACCATTTATGAAGCTGCCATATTCTATCCTTGCAGTTGAGCTACTGGGAAGTAGAGACTATTCCTGATCCTGCTGAGGTTTTATCCTTTTCCTTCCTCTCCCATCTGTGTCTACCAGTCTGAATCATTTGAGAATATGATTACATCTTGTATTACAGTTCTCGAAGTGTGCCTTTCACAATGGCATCTTGGATGTAGATAAAATTATGGTAATTCAAGCAATATATTACAATAAGTCAAAAGCCCTTAGCAGTCTTCTAAAGGGGAAATGACAAAGTTAAGTGCATTTTATCAGATATATGTGACATCCCAGCATCACTTTGTCTAGCAAACTGTCAATCTGCAGCTATCAAGAGCTCCCTTCTAGCCTGTAACTCATAACAGCTCAAGCAGCATGTGCTGGAGAACTTCATCTTGTCATTATTCTGTGTTTGCATCTTGTGAGCTTAATCTTACTCTCTCCAGTTGCAAATGTCCTCGCCAACAAGAGAAGTACTGCATACAGCCCTTGCCTTCCAGGACTACTGAGCCATGGCTGAGAAACCACCCACTGGACTGTTGCCATCTAAGAACAACTTAGCATGGCAGTGCTTGCGCCCTCCCCACAGCTTCCACAACAGTGTAAGGTTGTATTAAACACAGTGCGCGAAACATGCTGGCTGGAATGCTGCTGGCAAGTGTTTTGGTAGGGCCTCTGTAAGTTCATCTTCGTTTGTGGTTTCATAAATTCTGCATGACCCTAAAAACTGGAGGACAACATGATGCCTCTTTCCTACCACAATATGCAACTAAGTTCTGGGTCCAGGAGCTTTTGTGAGTAATAGCTGTCAAGCTCTGACCATTGTTCACAGTGGAGAAGTTTTGTCCTTTTGAGTCTAGTAGTCAAAACTGTTCTGGCATTCCTTGCTGCTCAATCTGCCAGGCCCAAGTGCAGAAACATTGCTGGCACAAACCAGGCAAGGCAAACAGTGTGATCATATCCAGCCTGGGAGGACTCTCCTTCCCAGATGGATCTTTGCAAAAGTAGAGATGCTTTTGGTTGGCTTGGCATTCAAAATACCCGTGGGTTAATAGGGAAGGGAAGGAGGAATGAGCACCTCTGAGCTTAGCTCAGTGGGGTTTGCAAAGAGAAAATCTGACACCAATGTCCAAACTTTCCACGTGCAGTCTAGTGGTCAATGCACACCATTTCCTGACCCAGACTTACCCAGGTAAGACTGGAGCCAGAGATCCTACTTCTACCCCTGCTTTCGCTTAGAGATGGGGAAACCAAGATCAGACAGATTAATATAAATCTGCAGGAGCTGTCAGGAATGTGCAGTATTCTTACTTAAACCTTAATTCAGTTACAAACCTCAGCGCCTCCTCAGGCACCTGTCTTGCTCTTAACCAACACATCCGTGCTTGTCTTCACCCATAAGCATGAAGTCGTGTCCATGCCAATGAGGCTTGAAGCCAAGCAGCCCCTGATGATTTTCGATGACTAGGTTGGCCCCTAGAAGCCATAAGCGGGCTGATGCAATTAGCTGTCAGTGCCGGTTGCTTTAATGTGTGGAGCTGTGTAGGAGCTTCATGCCTTTAGAGCAAATTCACACCCAATTTGCATTCTGACCCCTTACAGCCATGTTATCTAAAAGCGTCTTTTTCTCTTGATAAATGTGTAAGTAATTGCACGCTGAGGAGGCTGGTTATACAGGAAGCTTGGTGGAGCTTTGCGCTATGCTTATCAGATTTTTTTTGTGTCTTTTTCGTAGAAAAGACGTAAAAAGTGAAACATGAGCTGATGTGACTGGTTTTATATACTGTGAAGCAGGGACCTTGAACAGTTTAATATTTTACCACCATCAATCAGCCCTTTCTGCCCAGCCGAGAATACATTTGGACTCAGCTCACTAGAATCGCTGTTTGTGTCAGAACTAAAAAAAAAAAAACCCAACCAAACCCAACCAACAGAAAACATTTTGGCCTGTCTCCTGGGACCTGTTAGCTAGTAGGTACATTTAATTCTTACCTGTGTTCTGCTTTGTTAGCAGTTCAAGCAATTCTGTGCAGGAGGGTTTGTACAAAAGATATGATAAATATTTTTGTATGTTGTGGACCCTTAAGCCATGGAAAAGTATCCTGCACGTCATTGGATTTTAACTGAAGGCTTTAAAATATTCTCAAAGAAAAGCAACCTCTATTGCTTTACTTTACTTTATATGAATAGGTGCAGCCACAAACATTAAGGGTCCAAAGCCTGAAGAAAAGGAGGAAAACCAGAGATGCAGATAAGAACTGTGTCTCTGCAAAATCCAGTTGTATTCTACAATGACATTTGTAACCTCACCCAAGAGAAATGCTTCATTTCTTCCCCAAAAACCACACAGGACTTCAAACAGGAAAAAACGTTGCTTTCTACAATGGGACTGGATGGCAAAAAAACCCTGGATGATTTCCAAGTGTGACCAGTAACAAACAGAACACACCATGTGGCATACATCGGCCACATGTGGGTTTGTTGTACTGTGAAGTTTTTATTGCTGTGGGTTTCGGTTGTCTGTGTGACACATGAAATGACAGAAAGACAGAAGCCCCATAGGCTCTGACCAGCAAGAGCCATTCGAACTTCTTTGCCACACTCAGAGTCGCAGACCAAGAACAAAAACGAACGTGTGGGAAGAAGGGCATTTCTCAACACAAAAAACCCAACAACAACAACAACAAAAGCAACATTTGGAAAGGTTTCAGAAGTGTTTACAATGGAAAGAG
>NW_010403265.1:19188-22339 GCF_000710305.1 Buceros rhinoceros silvestris
GTGTTCTGTGTAACTTCATAACTTTCCCATTGAGTTATTCCTGCTTCCTTCAGCAGGCAGTTATACGCGCAGAAAGGCCATTCCTGCCCTGCGGAGATCGTTGCCAAAATAGATGCGATGAGATAAATGGGGTGGAAAAACCTCATTTTACGGGGTTTGGAGACAGCAGGAGATATTGAAACCTAGATCAGAGAACTTATTTGTGTGACTAAATATCCTTCTAGAAATAGGCTTTAAAGACTTGGCTGCTTTTGCACAAGAAATCTGCGGCAAGGCTCAAGTCCCCTTGAGAGTGTCCATCCAGAAGAAGAAAGTGGAAGTCTCTCAGTGTTCCCTACCTCTGCAGAGCACCAGTGTGTCGGACATCCTTCTGCCACATCTTGCAACATCTTCAAGTCATCATCTTCTTGAAACCTATGACACCTGCTCTCTAAGCAGTAATACACTCTTAACTTTTCCCAGTTGGGGGATTGCTGAGGAGGGTCAAGCCAAGAGGGAGATTCTTCTCCTTCTTGCTCACATTTCCTACCTCCTGTTGTCCACAGCCTAGTTCCTGCTCAGGTACTCTCAGATCATCTGAAGCAGCATTAATTGATTAATAACTTGTCTTTATGCCTAAGATCAATTAGACAGTAAAAAACTCCTCCTTTGAAACTCTCCCTGGCTCCTGAGAGCACACCTCTATTGCCCTTTTTCAGAGAACATCTTTTTTTAATTAACTTTTTTTATTGAGCTGCTCAGAAAAATCAGAATTACAGACCTTCAAAAACACAATTAGCATAATGTAACAGTAACATCACTAATGAGGACTGGCATGCGTTCCCCCAGCAGGGCAGGATTACATAGAACATGATAGTAGCTTCTTTCGGCAACACCAAGAAGTCCCAACTTGGGCAACCATCGCCTCTGTGTTGCACAAGCTGAGAATTGCCTTTGCATCCCGGTCTCTGCTCCACACAGGGACGCCGTAGCTCTTGCGAATGTATGAATGGCCCGTGAAGAACATGACACACCATCACAGGAAAGTGGTAGAGGACAAACCTCTGACCATGACAGACATAAATGCCTTTAAAATGTAACCACTGCCTCTGGCTGTTTCAAAAGCTGATGGAGACCAAAACCACAACATACGAAGCACGGAATGGGTGCAGGTTTCACCTGGTGTTGGAGGGTTGCATCAGGTGTAGCTGAAGTAACATCTCTTCATAAAGAAAGGAAAGTTCTCTCAGAGAGCTAGATAGCGTCAGTCAAAGGGAATTGGGGAAGATGCCATATGGTCGCTTGCAGACCTGCCTTAATGATGTGGATGAATTTAGCAATGGAGACCTCCAAGTTTTGGGTGGACAAGCTCTGATATTGTTGGCTGGAAATCCTCTCAATATTTGTATTCCAGCACTGTTTAGGTTTTTCTTGAGATAGATAGTAAATGTTCTAAAACCACAGAAGCATCATATGTAGAATACCTAGATGCATGTTCTCCACATTTTTGAGGATTTCCTGGCGAGAGATCCCTCTTCTACAAATATTTCTGCATGTAGTAACAGAGCTGTGGATTTTTAGGGACAAGAGTACGGTACAAGAACATAGGCCCCTATTCAGAGCTTGTGTTTAACTTGTAGTACTTATATTCAACCAAGATTTAACCATAGGGATTGAACATGGTTAGAGAGTTTTCTAGTAGTGATGTATTGATATGCACACAGGGATATTCAAGAGATTAGATTTATGCAAAATGCTCAGATTTTAGTACAGATCTTATAATCAAACTCTCCAAACTGACCTCTGCAATCCCCCCTGTATAATTTTATCCTGTTCTTTCAGTGTTTTCTTGGGGCATCAGGAATATTGATTGTCCTGAATGAGCCCACTGAGTGCTTACCCGTGTGCCTCTGATTGGAATTTGTTTAACAAGGAAATATGTACTTGCTTCTTGACTTCTTGCATACAGTACTCTGCCTCTGCCTCCCTCGCAGAGGTCCTGGTCACTTCCTTCTGACCACCCTCCCAGCCAACAGTGGTACGTGATAATGGCAGCCTGACCAGTGTTGGCAACTGAACATTGGATTTGTCCATCAGCTGCATCAGACAGAGGTGAAAAATAGTGAAACCTGAGAAGGAACTTCGACATAACAGACATTTTAGGTGTGCGAAGCCAAAACATAGACCTTCGGAAATCTGATAGCTCCCATTTAACTGTTGGGATACCAAATGTCTTTCTGCATGTTTATGGCTCTACAACTGTCTCAATACTAGTGCAGCTACTAGCCGTGTGAGATGCTAGGCTGCAAAGGTGTTTTGTTGGCACAGCATTCATTCCAGCTGAAGAAAATTCACCCCCTCAAGTCATCTCTTGAGACCTCTCTTCTTGAACACCGGTAAAGGCAAACTGTGCTCAGGGTCCTTTCCCAGCCTGGGTTAGTATTTTGTGAGACTGGCTGTTGCCACAAGATTTTGTTTGTCACCAATCTGTGTTTAAAACAAGACAACTAGGTTATTTGGAGCTCAGACCTAAATCCCTGAGGCACCAGACTCAGGATTACAATCCTCAGCCCTAGCAGGGCCACAAACTGCTCCTGGGAGAAAATAGGTGTCACAAGGACTATTACAGAAACTAGCATAAATGTTTGCTTAATACCTCCCTGGTTTTCCTTATGACAAAGGTCAGACTCTCGTCTAACCAGCTGGAATTGTTGAGCTTCTAATTTTTGATGCTTTTCAAATGTTTTGGCCGCATGGCGTTCTCTGGCTCATCTTTTGAGGCTCACTCAGTGTTGCACCCACAATAACTGATTTAGAGATTGTGCAAGGGAGTGTTGTGAAAGCTGCTCTGAGGCGGGATACGTGCTAGCCGTGCTAGAGTGAAAAAGTGCAGGGGTTGGAAGTTGCAAACACAGCTTTGTATACAAAATTCATTTTCTGGCTACTCCCTCAAACTGAGAACAGCTAATCTTGACAAAACAAAAGCAGACAAGCAAGAGACACAGTCCAGAAAGGCACAGTCAACCTGACTTATCAAACAACCGTGTTTACCTTTTGACACTGTTTTATTCCATTAACAATTACTGATCTGAGACAGTTCTGCTAGCGTATTGGAAATCTTTACAGCTCCAGGGGAAAGAGCATTCTCTTAACAGTTTTGTTAGCTCAACAA
>NW_010403265.1:22431-35558 GCF_000710305.1 Buceros rhinoceros silvestris
TCAACAATTTATTCTTTATTTATATTGGCTTTGATGTGAGAGAAGAAAGTGAAAAAGAATGTAGAAAGTGGGGAGTTTCGTAGCAGAAGTATATTTATCAAGTGAAGGAGGCTTAGGAGACAAGGAGAAACTGTAACGTGAAACACTGCAAAAACACAGTTAGGAACATAATTGTGGAATTATGCACAGTCTAACCTGATTTCAACCTGTGCTTGCCTGGTATGAAGGTCAAGTTTTTAATGGCATTTCCAAAAAAATAAATACCTGCTTTTATTATTTAACGTTCAACCAGGAAACTGCACCAGCAATTGGCATCATTCTGCTAGAAGAAAGTCTTGGTGTGCAGAAGACTGGATGGCTCAACCCTTTTTTGAGATCAGCCTGAGATCAGCAAAGTCTCCATAAGGTTTTAGGATTAAATTTATCTGAGGAAGAAGAAGAGGAGGGGCAAGTATGAAAATACTTTGGGACACTTCTGTGGTCTAATCATCAGTATATGGATTAAGAACCGTCATTAATGCCCTACAGATGGCTTGTGGGCTTAGAGAAGAGGTAATATCTCTGTCCAAGTCTCATCTCAGAGCCATTGTGGTTTGAGTACATATCATATTTACATGAGTCTTAAATTTATTTCTTCTTGGTGTGCTTAAGCAGCCTTACTGGCCTCACTTTAAGGAGGAGAAAGGTGACACATATCCAAAAGCTTCTCTCCACAAGGAAGCTGCACAAGGTGATGACTGCCCTGAGAGCACGTTTCCCTTCTGTTGCAAATAAAATGTCTTTTTTTCCAGTTTGGCTCTAGCCAAGCTGTACAAAGCTCTGTTGCACTGTAACAAGCATTTGTGGGTGCTGTTTGACATCAGCAATTGCACAGTGAGGCTGCTGAGGAGAGGTGAAGTCCAGGTGCCACTCGGAGGGGAAGCGGGCAGCCCGTGACAGAGGAGGATACGCAGTGTGTGTCTTCTGTATCCTCCAAGGCTACACCCTGGATCCTCCTGGCCTCTCTCCCACTGCTCTGCACAGATGTGTGAACTCCTGCACACAGCATCTAGGGACCTATATTTTCCCAGCTAACAAAGCTTACTTGATCTCCTCACTAATAGGAAATAAATGTCATCCTAAGCATTTGGCTTGGCTTGGATTCCAAGCTTTTCCCCTTCTGTCCCAGAAAAATTCTCCTTGCTTCTCTGTGTACGGAGTCACAGATGGTCATTCACAAGCTCTGCATGCTTGGGAAAGAAATCATGGGATGCACCCATGATGATAAAAGGTTTTATTGCTTGTAATGCTCCTCAGTGGTGTAAGTGGGGAGTGGAGGACATGAGAAGCCCTCAGTGGTTTCCTGTCCAGAGTTCAGTTTCTTTCCAGAGAACAGATGTACTAATGAGAAAAGGATTAAAAGGTCTTGCTTGATTAATTTCTTGGGTTTACATGACTTGGCATAATTCCTGGGATTCCCTCAAATGACCCTTCCCCTTCTCTGGTCCCTGTCAGGGACTACAAACTGCTTCCTCTATCTGAGGACCTGGGACATCCCACCTGGGATAGCAGTGGTTGGTTGTGCCCAACCCTGTCTTCAGCCTCTACTTCTCATTGGCTGCGCAAGGAGATCATCCATACCTATGAAATGAATGAACCACATTTTCCATCCATAACCTTAGATAAGCCATCTGGCGACGGTCATCAGGCAGGAATTTGTATGCAGCCGTTGGGCAAGTGTGCATTCAGCCGTGTGATTCGAATATGCGGCAGTGTGTTTTCTGCTTGCACAAGGGAAAACACATGTTTTCGCAGTTTCAGAAACCGGTTTGGAAAAAATCTATCTTTTTTGGTATCTAGCAGAAAATCTTTTCATTTAAAGAGTCGCTAAGGAAGGTTGCACTAGAACATCTCCCAGCTGACCCCGTCTAAAGGACAGGAGAATCCAAGTTACTCTTTTTTGTTTTTCATGAGAGACTCCTCTCAGGCAGCAGGATATCCAATATCCTATGTGGCAGACAAAGAATTCTGTTTTTCCTCTTACTTTCTTATCCAGTTGTTCGCAATGGAGTGGGGGAGTGTGTTGTTTTTCCTGTATGATTGGAATAATTACCCTGACAGAGCAAAGGACCGGGACAGATGTTCTCCCTAACCAATAACAAAAGAAGTGTCCTTCAGCTTTTTTGCTGGCTGTGAAATACACCGCCATCCCATGATACCCTACAAGGGGATGCAGGTAGTGAATACTTTAAAAAGGGGAGCGCTGTTGCTGATCTTCCTTCTTGTTCCATGAGAGGACAGGACAAAGTCTGCAGGGTTAAAATAAACAGTGTGCTCACTCTCTCCAAAGCAACTTTTTCAAAAGCTCCTGATTGTTACAGGTTACCTGCCCTTTACAAGACAGAATTATTATAGGTTTGATATTTCACCATGAAATGGTGTTGCCAGCTGTCAACAGCTCAGGGAACAGTTAATTATATTTCTGGACAGCTGTTCTTAAGAACGTCAAATGCTGCTTTTCTTCTAAAAATAAAAAACCTTGGCATCAGTTCTTCAGGGACAACAGTTAACAAGTGTCCAGAATACTTGTAACTGGAAAGCCAATTCTTCTTCTTCGTTTCGTGAAGTAAAAATAATTTCCTCTGGTGCAAAGGGAATCAGCTTACTATTGTGGAATTGAGTTGGGAATGGTTAAGTTTGAAATTCAAGGGAAGTGGTAGTCTCCACTCCGAGAAAAGCCACTTCAAATCCAGGGCTAATTCCTGTCCGGGCACACCAGAGAAAAGGCAGAGGAGCTGCAGATTGCACCCTGGCAACGCATTTGTGTGGTGGACCCACACTGATTTCACGTGCACCGAGTTTTTTAGGTTGTCTGTATCCTGCTAAATCCAGGTTGTTCCTTTCTGATGGACAGCAAATGCCTCAGCTTCATGCTGGAACATATCCCTAGCTACACGAGAAATTTGAGATTTGCATTTCTGGCAATGCTTGAAGGATCTAGCCCAGTTTTGCTAGATCATGCAAGGCATCAACAGCGCTGGAGAATTTACAGCGTAGGTAGACGAGCCAGAGAGAGGGTGTGGGGAACTTACTTAATTTGTTTATCTGAAAGTCTTCATTTGTCAAAAATGAACTTACGTTGTTGGAAAGGGCTCTCTTTAAAAAAATTTAAGCCTATCAAAAATAATTGAAATATTTTATTTGGATGTTTTCTAAACCAAAACTTTGGCTCTCTAATTTTTAAATGAGAAAATTATTTTGCATTAATATAAATGTGGGGTGGTGGGTTTTTTCTGTTTTTCAACAGCGTGGTTGAAACCAAGTGATTTGGAAATGATAACATATTTGTGTTGGCTCAAACAGATACCTTTTTCTTTTCAAAAGCTTATTTTTCTTTTGGAAACTCATATTCTTTGTCTTTTTTGTATTTAGGATGGAGGCAAAACTTCGCTGCAGATGTTGGGGGTTAAGGCATTGTTTCAAACTACTTAGAGCACATGGAGAAGAGGAGATGCAAGTGTTCTCTTGATGCTATTTCCCTTTCAGTCACCCTTGAAAGCTGTGCACTTAATCAAGCTACTTTTCCTATGCTCTTTCAGCAGGCAGTGGAGGAAAGTGGGTCCAGAGGAGGGCCACAAAAATGGTCAGAGGGCTGGAACACCTCTCCTATGAAGAAAGGCTGGAAGAGTTGAGGTTGTTCAGCCTGGAGAAGAGAGGGCTCCAGAGAGACCTTACTGTGGCCTTTAAATACTTAAAGGGGACTCTTAAGAAAGATGGGGACAGACTTTTTATCAGTGCCTGTAGTGACAGGACAGGGAGTAATGGTTTTAAACTGAAAAAAACGTGGATTTAGATTGGTTATAAAGAAGAAAATCTTTGCAATGCATGTGGTGAGACACTGGAACAGTTGTCCAGAGAAGCTGTGTATGCCCCATCATTGGAAGTGTTCAAGGTTAGGTTGGATGGGACTTCAAGCAACCTGATCTGCTGAAAGACATCCCTGCCCATGACAAGGTGGGGGGAGGACTAGATGACTTTTAAAGGTCTCTTCCAGCCCAAACCACTCTATGATTCTATGAAAAGAGGCTTTTTGGATGACCCACCTCTCTGCAGTTTCTTTGCTGGCTATGGAAGGAGAACCAACAGCTGTCTTCAATCAAATCCATCGCTCCCTAGCCCAAATTAGGGGTAAAAATTCCAATTGATTCCCAGGGTCACTGATAGAAGGAGAAAAGTGCAGCTCCTTTGGTTGGACGAAACCTCATCAAGGTGACAACTAAGGTGACTTGTACCAGCTTTCACACCATTGGAGTGCAACCTACTGGGGATTCCTTCTGCATGGGTAACACAGTGGATGCATCTCAACTCTGACATTTAACCTACAGAAGGCTTGTCCTGAGGAATCCTGCCTGCTTGGTCTCGGTGGCTCAAGGTCCCTCCTTATATAATCTACAATGTTCATCTAGCTCTCTTCTGTCTAGGGCTCCTGACTCCTCACATCATCTCTGAACCCCTTGTCACTTCTATGACTTTAGGTGACTCATTTCTAATGTGTGTTTCTATCGCACACTCGCGCAAGGCCTCCCCTAAGTGGCACGCACCTCTATATACACCCAAATATTGTGAAAAATAGGTGGAAATCGGTCAAACATTGCAAAAATGTCGCTTAACAGCATTGTGGATGATGGGTCTATTTGATCCAGTGATTTTAAGCATCTGAAATACTTTCCTTTTGCAGTTACCCCTAAACTTCTATTGAGCCTGTATGTACAAAAAAACCAAAAACAAAAAAACCCCAACCCAAACAAACTGGTTAGTGTTGACCTGGTCCAAAAGGTGCTTTTTCAGTATTCTAAATGCAGCCAAAACCTTTTTTCCATTTATAGTGACATAGTTTGCTATAGCTCACCTTCAGGAGACTAGCAAAAAGTTCTGAAATTCAGCAAGGCATAATCAGTGACAATTTAGTTGTGGGACAGATATTGGAATCTTTTAAGCATTTTTGTAGATCTTTAAATCAGTAAAACATTAATTGAAAAGAGCAGCAGCAGCTGGATAGTCAAAAGGAGGTCGCTTATGGAAGGGATAGACAGGGAGATGGTAAAAAATTAAATAAGCAGCTTTGCAAAATAAAATTTGGCCCACGAGATCCCAAGAGAATATTTTGAAATGAAAAAGTCTTAAAAATACCTTGTATTTTTTCACAGTTTTGAATAGTTCACTACAGTATAAGTAAATTTGAGCATTTTTTTCTGTCTTCCTCCTTCCTGTTGGCAGTCTGTAATTTTTCCAGAGTTGAGAAACTTTGGAAAATATGGATAACTTGCAGAAAAATATAAAGAAACATTGTTTATTGCCCTGCATCTTTTTGCCAGAAGTGGGACATCTGAAAACTCTCGATTAAAATATTATCTTTGACAAAAAAAAAAAAAAAGGAAAGCGAATTCCAAGCAATTTGCCTGATTTAAGTGAAGAGGCACCAGCTGACTCATTTGTAAAAAAACCTGCCAAGATTTACAAACAGGCTGCTGTCCCAGCAAGAGCACTGAAACTGCCCCAGCGCTCAGTTTCCAGCACTCTCTACCTACATGTGAATAATGATTTTTTTCCCATGAGAAAATGCCGCTTTCACTTTTACTGAAGCGTCATCTCTCTGGAGTAGAGCCTTTCCCCAGTGAAAGGTCATTGGATCTTTCAGCTTCTGAGTTTGTTTGGCCGAGTGTGGTACTGGACAATCCTGTTATTGAGAAAGAGCTTGATCTGAAGAGCTGGTGTGTCCTCCTAGCACGACCTGACAGCTCTCTACAGCAACTCCCCCAAAACCGAGGCCACATTTGTTCTGAAAATGCTTTCTGCAGTGCACCACCTATTGCCAGGATCTGCCTGCTCAACAAAACAGCCATGACCATAATGATTTGCTACCAGACTTTGGAGAAGACTCATGAATATTCTGTACCCAGGCTCTGAAGGCTCTTTTCAACATAAGAAAGTCCTTGGTTAAAGTAAAACTGGAGCAGGTTGCAAAACCTTCTTGTGTCAAAGTCTTCCTTCCCTGCTTCCAAAATATGAAGGATCTGGCCAGCTGCTGTTTTCTGTGCACCCATCAGTGTCCATCAAGTGTCCTTAATTAACACCCGTTAATTAATTAACGGGTGATAATAAGTGTCCTTAGCTGGGCAGTTAGTGCCATGGCCCACTCATCTAGCAGGTGCTCAGAGCATCTGGGACTCTCAGCACCTTTTCAGGATGGAAATGTGCTGGCTGCCAGCATTAAAGCACAGCGATGGATATGGCAAGGTCCACATCTTGCTGCCTGCCGTAGAAATAAGACTTTTGTATGCTGTAGGCTTTGGGGCAGTGTTGGTGCTAACCGAACACAAAGAGAGACTTTTCCAATGGCCTGAAGGCTCCTACAAGATCCGCTAGAACAAAGACCATGCTGAGCTTTATTAAACAGGTGGTGACAACAAATGGCTGCGAGGAAGAATGGCAGGAGCATTGGAAAATGCAGCCCAGAGACATGAGTAAGTGTGCTTGGCAAGGTGCAGGGTGCTGCTCATTCCTCATGAGAGTAGTCAGACATTACCAACAGTGATTCCTCGAGCATTGCTGCACCCCATACCCTTGCAAGTCACCAGATGCACAAATGCATTGGCTAAAATCTGCTAAATCAACAGCCTGTTCAAAAAACCAAGAAAACAAAACCAAAAAAACCCCCAAACCCCTTAGCGTCTCGTTTGGAGATGACTGTGGGCTAGAGCTGAGCTATCCAGGCAATGAGCTATGCCCAGTTCTCCACTCCGCTTCAACATTTTCAGAATATAAAGCAGCAGAGACAGTGAGAAATTGAGCAAGCAACAAGAAAATGGAAAATAAGTGAGATAGATAATTACAATTTAACTTAGTACAATTCTATGGAATTGCAAAGTCATTTCAGCAGCCTCGGGATGTGTTAACAGCCCTAGAGAGTCCAGACATAAAAGCAAGATATTTTCCAAACTACAAATGAGTCCAAAGTTTCCTAGCAGGAGGGAACTGATTTAGCATGTAGCTTTCTAATTAAAGGTTGCAAAAACTTGGTAGTGGAGTAGATCCTGCCTTAATTTACACTGAAGCAACTGCATTTTAAAGTACAAAAATTACTCTGTGGATATGGCCTTACCAAAAGACAGAATTTAATCCAGCATCTTTAAAGATCATGCACCTACATGGTCAGAAAGTCTCTTGCCCTGAATGGGAGGTGGTGGCTCAAACTTCTCAGAATTTGAGTCAATTAACATTAATTTAGTTCAGCCTTTCAGTAATAAATGGATGTAAACGAGGCATTCCCAGTGGAGACAGATTTACAGCAGGCAAAACAGCTATAAAAGTAAGAACAACAGGAAAATGAAGCCGGTCTCTGATAAGAAGGTGTGAGCTAATTATGAGCTTCTAGCCAGTGCACGAAAGTAACACATTTAACCCCAACAGACAGTAAACGTCTAATCTGGCAATTTATGGTGATTGACAGGTGAGACTTGCTGTGGGAAGAAGAAAGGTGAGGCAGCGGCTCTTAGCATTGTCCTGGAGCCCAACGTGTGTTACACAGGGCTAGGTTCTGACACAGTTCAGCTAGACAAACTAATTTAATCCTGTTTCTTATTAAAATTTCCCTAGTGGCTCTTTCTCTCCTATCACAAGGGCAAAGAGAGATTGACTTTCTACACTGGAGAACACCAACATTACAACAGATACTGAGGAGATGCACTTTCTACAGAGGTTTCAGACTTCCTAGAAACTGCATGAGCATACACAGCATCAATCTGGATTGATCTCTGGTCTTGCCTCAAGATCCAAGTGTGGTGGGAACGAATTTTGTTAGCAAAAATATCAAACACCAAAGCAGGGTCAACACCTAAGGGTTTGCAAGAAGCTGTGAGTAACGATGGTGCCCAGGGTTAGTGTGATGCTCAGTGAGCTTTGGAACGGACTTGTAGATAATCCACTAAACCATCTGACATTGCCTTCTCCTCCAGCTGGCTGTACCTACAGCACAGTGAGCTGGTTTCCCAGCTACGCTTGAAGGTGAGGCCCTCCCAGAGGAAAACAGAGCAGTGGCTGAAGAAGAGAGACCAGGTACCCTGGAGACTAGAGCAGATACGTTCCTGCAGGGGTTGCTGACCCTCCAACGGTGTGTGCTTGACAATTCACCCCCCACCCCCAAAGAGTTCAGCTAGAGGTACTAGTAGTAGAGGTAGAGAGTACTCTACTAGTAGTAGAGTAGTAGAGAGTAGAGGTAGACACTACTACTAGAGGTAGAGTACAAGCTTGAGGTACTCCAGGACAAGGACAAGGGTCAGGAATTGGCTCAGGTTGAGGCACAGGGTTCCCACAGCAGAGGGAAACGGGCACATTTGGGTTGCATTGACTGGGATATGAACTGGGCAGTAGTAACACAGCACCTGTGTGTACCAAAGGCTGTGGATAAGACCCAGGAGACATCAGGATGGAGAGTGCTTAATGGGTGTGGGGATGTCTAACTCTTCCAACTGATAATACTCCTTAGTCTGAGCAAGAGGAACATCGCCATTTCTCCATGAGTAGAGCTCTTTTTGTTCAGGTCTGGCTGACCATTGTTGCAATAGGAAGCCAAACAAATGCTCCCGACCCAGGAGCCCCTGTGGATAGGCAAGCAGTCCTGAGGGAGTTTGTATGGCCTCCACCAGCAGCTGGCAAGGTGAAGGAACCCAGGTACCAAAGAACTTCTCGAAATTGTCTCCAGCTCTTCCCGACCAGAGCCATACACTCTGGGGAAACCACAAAGCAGTGTTTAAAGCTGCATCCTACCATCTCTTGACACCTCCCAGCCACGTGTGGGACAGGACTAATTTTGTAAACAGCAGGGGTGGATCGGGACAGCCCGCGGGACTGGCTCAAGCCCCACGGGCAGTGCAAATGCACATTTGGCTCCTCAGCTCTGTTACACACCCGTGGAGGAGCCTTCTGAGCCTGTAAAAGCAGCCACCGTTCCTGGTGTACATCGATGCGGGTCCCTCTTGCGCTGCCACTGGGGTCTCAGCAGAGACCGGGGAGTTTATTAAAAAAGGTGAGTAATTATGTAGAGCAGTCCACATATCCACTACACCATATGTGTGCAGGCTGTGACCTTTCTGGAGGTTTCTGCAGCACACCCTTCGGCAAGCTCGCTACAAACATAACAGGTAACCAGAGACCTGCACCAGGGAGCACTTGCTGATTGCATTGAGAGCTGCTAAACGGCTCTCTGACAATGAGCATTTAAAGAGTGGTTTCCTTTCTGTTGTTCACTTTTCTTACCTAATTTATTAGTATGAGGTCATTTTGATTATTAACCCGAGCCCTTAGCTTTCTATGGGCAAGTGCTTCCACCCTCACGCTGCACGTTTACACGCCGTCTCTCTGAACGTTTTATTACTTGATTTTCCTGTTTGATTTCCCAGGGTACTTCAGTTCCTGTTCTGAGATATGGTGTGTTCAGAGAGTTAGTTAAAGACTCGCAGATCTCTAAATCTTTGGGGATAGATTCTTTTCCTCCTTCTCAGTAGCTGACAGATGGTTATTCTTCAGCAAATAAAATCTAAATTGTACGAGCCTGCCCTGCTGCAGAAGCAGGTTCTTAATAAGCACCTTGCTGTGATGAAAGGAAATAGAGGAAAAAGCAACAACCCCGAAGTGGGAGCATTTAGAATTAAAAATAGACTCCATGTGTCCTTTTGCTAGAATTGCATGGCAAAATTTCACATCCAAAGGGGACTTAAATGGCACAGAAGCCTGGTATTGGCTCACTCCAAAGAGATGAGTAATATCTATAGCAAATTCTTGTGAGTGGCAGCTGAACCAGTGGCAATGACGTGCCAAATCCGCCTCGTGCAGGACCCCACATGTGAATGTACGTCAAGGGAGAAATGAGTCTGCACCCAGCCAGGCTGACGCAGCTGCAGTTAGACCTGCTAGGGCTGTGGACCCAACCGGTCTGCCAGAAGCATCCAGGCTGATCTGCGTTTATCAGACAGAAGCAGGGGTGACCTGCCCCCAGGTAGAGCTGTGCTCTCTCGACCGTGGCACTTGCATGACAGCTGACCACCATGCTTGTCACAGTGCTGCCCATGGGCTCTTCCCTGGTGTGCTCCAGTTCGTTCCCAGTCTAGCAAAGGGCTCAGAAGCGTATCTCCTTAGTCCTGCTCCTCAGGGTTCGTTGCTTTGTCTGTCCCAGCAGTGCCTTTTATTTGCTGCTGTTCTGCCCAATTACCTGGACTGCATGACATCTCCCAGGAGGTGTTCCAGCCTTGGCAAACCCGAACAATGAGCTTAGTATCAGGCTTAGAAGGAGCAAAGGGGCTCAAAGCTTCTGCCATTGGAAAGTGCTGAAGGAGCAGTTTTTACAAGCTCTTGCCCTGCTCTATCTGAAAGTAAAAAACTGCAGCAAGAAAATCTTGCTCTTTGAGGCAATTATGTTGCTCCTCTGCCCACCAGTCTCTGAGCACCTCTTAAATCACCTTTAATATGATGCATCTTCACAACTCCCCTGCAAGATAAGGGTGATACCATCATCCTCATTTTACAGATGGAGAGCCAGGGCACAGGCAGAGCACTGTTGCCTAATCACTTTTCTTTTATTAGTGAGCTTTCCTCCAGCAGTGCCTGGTTATGTCTTAGCGTTCAGCCCTTTGAACAGCTGCTCTCACGTGAAGGCTCACAGAGGCCATTGAGTTGCCACAGCAGCAGCAAACCAAGAAGTTTGGCTGGCTGCATCACTACAGTTCTTGCTGTTCTAACATAGCTGCAAACACAGAGAGCCTGAACATGCAGGAACTGTACTCTCCATCTTCACAACTCCCCTGCAAGATAAGGGTGATACCATCATCCTCATTTTACAGATGGAGAGCCAGGGCACAGGCAGAGCACTGTTGCCTAATCACTTTTCTTTTATTAGTGAGCTTTCCTCCAGCAGTGCCTGGTTATGTCTTAGCGTTCAGCCCTTTGAACAGCTGCTCTCACGTGAAGAGGCCATCGAGTTGCCACAGCAGCAGCAAACCAAGAAGTTTGGCTGGCTGCATCACTACAGTTCTTGCTGTTCTAACATAGCTGCAAACACAGAGAGCCTGAACATGCAGGAACTGTACTCTCATCTGAGATGACTCCATTTAAAAGCAGACATGGGTTCTTTATACATCAGCAATTTTTATTCTTATTGATGAGACCAGGTTGTACATCTCAGGGAGGTAACTTTCTCTCATGCTCTACTCTGACTCTTCTAATTAGTACTCCCTGTTCTCCAGACAGGGAAATTCTTGCTACAGTTTTGTGTTTTCTGAAAATGGACACATTTTCAGAATGCATAGAAAATCTGCTTGCCGTCTAACTTGGACATCCCACGGAAAATCATCTCTTCTGTTTATATTTCCATGTAAAGCCATGTGAAGCCAGCACTCTAACCCAGCCCTCCTGACTTCTGAGCCTAGTTACTTCCGGTGCAGCTCTTGCCAAACCTTGATCCAAGCAACTGTGCCATGCTCATGTACTACATCCATCAAAAAAACCCCCAAACATCTGGATACTGAGCTGCTCTATTCCAGCCGTGTATGTAACACACTGAGCCACCCTTCTGCCTGAAGAAGAACCACCGAAAATCCAAATTTGACCAAAACAAAACCAGTATTTCCATCCCTCCTGTGCAGCCGCCAGCTGGCTGCTGCTTTCTAGACGAAGACCCTCTGCACTGCATGGGTAGCACTCTCTGCCTTGCAGCAGTAACCTGCACAAGGTGAGCTTCTGAGATGCAGTGAAGGTCCATGATGCATTTGCACCACGTGTGCTAAAATCAAGCTCTGCAAGCTATTGAGCACCACGAAATGGTAGACAGGCCGTGCCCACATGATAGACCACCAAACCTTTTCCTGTTGCTCATTTTTCTTTCCTTCTTTTCTCTTCCTTCTTATCTGCTGGTATATGACACCTGCTGGGGAATGTTGGCCTGAAGCCAGCAGGAAGAGGGAGCAGCTGAAAGCTGCTTGGCTGATTTCTCTTTGGAGAGCTCTCGGCAAGTTTTGTGCAGACAATGAACAAAGTGCTGCTTCTTGCTTTAAAAGGGCAAAGAAAAGGGGCTGGGATGGCAGGGCTCTGCAGAGCCCAACTTTATGGAAGGGTAACACAGATCAATCTTGAGTTCCCTTAATATGGGACAGAAAGACAAAATTCACTCATCAAATGGCACGGCAGGTGCTAAGAGCCACCCAGACCAACAGTGTCTCCTGTAGTATAAACAAGTAAACTGTTTGATTTCAAGCTCCAGCTATTTTGCTCAGATACCCCTTGTTTACTAAGCGCTGAATGGCACTCAGCATTTGCAGATGTAAAGCCCCTGACTGGGAAGGTCATTAAAATTGGCGGGAAGATTGGGTAAAATCTGAGAAAATCCACGGGGGAGCCCAGCTAATTAATTATGGTTTTGTAATGCACCTAAGAGAACAATGTCCAGAGCTCTGAGCTGTTTGAAGGGGCTGTTTAAAAGCAAATTAAAGCAGAATATCTACTGTAAATGTACAATTGAGCTGTATGCTAAACACACAGTCAAACTTGTTTACCCTGCTCCTGAGTCCTCTTGAGCATGGTAGGTTCGAACATTTGAACACAAATGTCACAGGGTTAGGGGAGGCTGTGAGAAATGAATCAGGCAGAGGAGGAGAGAAAACCTCCACTGGCAAAAAAAAAGGTAGTGAAATACTGCAGCAAAGAATGAAAAATAAATAGAGGCAAAAAAAAGCAAAACAAAAAATTTGAGACAGAACTGAGTCCACTCACCATCCTCTACAAAATTTGTAGCTCTGTCTCTGGAAAAATGATTTGTGAGGAGTAATTGTTATGTTGTTGTTGAAGAGAGGCTGCTGGCCCCTGGTGTGGGGCAGGCTGGCGCTCCCATTCGCAGGAGGACCGGCCAAGCCAGGGCAAGAACTAGTGCTCTGCGCCACATCTGAATCTGCCTCCTGGGGACCACCTGCCTGGAGCCCAGTGAGGGCCAAGCAAAAACTCACCTCAGATTTGGGGGAAAAGGCTGGGCTGTGGTGAGCAGCAAACCATAGAGGGTTTCCAGCTACTGCTACTGCCAGTCCTTATTCAAAGTACTGCTGAAC
>NW_010403265.1:35686-67017 GCF_000710305.1 Buceros rhinoceros silvestris
TGAACCGTACCAGTGAAGGAAGCAGCTGCCTCCCATCTGCTCCCTGCTGTCTGCAGGGGCATATTTTTTCCATAAGCAGAAGATTTTTTTCTTGAGTCAAAAAAACTGCCTTTGGAGTGGGTCACAGCTCCTGGGCTCCTGGAGTTTGGTCGTTCCCCGTGGCTGAGAGCTTGATTGCCACAGTGAATGTGGCTTTTTCCTCTGAGAGCGTAACCAGATTTCTTTGGCAACTGCATATTTCAGAAGGGGGAAAAATACCGCTCTTGCTGCTGATAACCTCTTTGTAATTTGGCACAATCTACTAAAAACCCTCCACGAGGTTGTGGCCAGGTGAAGCTGGCTCTTTGGAAGGTACACGCGCGTATGGATTTGTAGTACCTGCCCTTTCTAAACTGCTCGGCGGTCAGGCAGCGGCGGCCCTGCAGGACTTCACGAGCTGTCAGAGGCAACAGCGCGTTCCTGTGCAGAGCTGGGTCGACACCAAGCGAAGAGAGAAGCCATTATGTAACTTGGAAGATTGTGTTTTACAGTAATTTAAACACACACCAAAGAGACGTATCCCAGCCAACTGCTTCAGCATGAAAGATGAGATTCGTAAGATTAGTCAGGCGTCCTATCTGCCAAATCTTGCTGAGTATTACGCCGTGCGATGGAGCTGGGCTAACCCCCTGCGCTGGTATGACTCAGCTTAGTGGGAGAGGTAGGGCAGGGCAAGGCAAACTTTACTATCAGCATCTGCTTAGAAATTGAGCTATATTTACAACACCAGGGCTGATAAAATGTCTGTGGTGTTTGACTAACACCAAACATTGCAGTACACAGCTTACCAGTGAGGGACCGGATTGGCAGCTAAATTGTTTAATTAAAATCAAATTACCAGAGGGCTGTATCGGGTTCTCAAGATATAACATGCAGATTATCAGCAAGAAATGAGTTTTAATGTAAAAATAGCAGCTGCCACCAGGTACAACACGTAGCAGCTGGCCAGAGAAACAGAGTGTTTGCAGCACTGAGCTTTGCCAGCTACCACCCGTCAGCAGCCTGGCATTGCTCCTGCGCTCGCCCAAGGGACAGCCAGGGCAGGGCAAAAGACCATAGCAAGAGAACAGAATAAGGTGCTATCCCCAGCTCCCACCCAGCTCCCATGAGGGCCCCATGCAAGGCGCGTTGACCCTGGTGCTGGTGGTGAAGGGGTGGCCTTGGGAAGGGGTGGCCCTCTTGCTTGCCTCTGCCCTGGGAGGTCAGACAAGCCCTGACTCTGGATGGGAATCAGCATGGCGAGAAGGAAAGTCATCTCATCCCCCCCAGTAAAGGGGCTGTTGAGTAAATTCACCCCATGCTACACATCTCCTTTCAGGAGAGGGGCTAGCAGAGCTAAGGGCAGGGTTAGGTGACCCTGGGCGTCCCTCCAGGCTTCTCATAAGTGACTTCTGTGCAACAACAGCAACAGATACCAAGCTCAGGAATGAGCACAGCCTTGCAGCTTTGCATCAGTTTTGTATTTTCTCTGTGAAGGTGTGAGCCTGCACTGCTAAAATCCCTTCCCCTTCTGGACACACGGAAAGGTTAAGAGGCCTTCTTCCAAGGCAGCAGATCTTCTGACATCCATCTCTTACTTGGCAGCCAGTATCTTTCAGTTTTATTTACTTTTACAATGTATTTCTTTCTGTTGAATGTGAATAAATTTGACCAACAGATGAAATTATGAGGGAAGGTCAGACAGAGAGAGGCAGAGACCTGACTACAGGGTTTGTTTGAGCTTTGATTTCTCAAGAAACCAGTCTAAGATCCACCCACTGATGCAATATGCCCTGCTCCTGCTTACCTGGTGAGACACTGGAGAGTCTCTTAACTTCCTGGTGCACTAAGCTTCGCTTAATACAAAATCTGCCTTTGACCCACCATCACCTCTGCATTCCCTTCCCTGAGATCACTGCACACAAACTGTTCCAAAAGTGGGGGTCTAAACTCAGGGACCCAAGCCTATGGATCCAACTCCGCCTAGTCCTGCCCCCAAGTAAGTGGCCCCGCAGCTCTGACCGGAGCCAAACGGGAGCTGCGGTATAAGGCACATTGGGTTACGGCAGCATTCCTTAATGAACCATTGGTTCTTTTGAGACTTGAGTTTCTTCATCGTAGCTCTGCTCAGGAGAGAGGGAAGAAAGAGAAGTGTGTTGGTCTAATGCTGAAACAACTAATTTATGTACGTACGCTGTGACTTAAGAAAGTTCTGCTTTAAGTGAGTTTATTAAGTGGAGTCAGGATGTCTGACAGCTAGCAGAGCCTCTGCAAATAAGACAAGGTTGTTGGTAGTAAAAAGTAGGAATCCAGTTAAAAAATAGCTCCTCCGGTTACAAGACGGCTTGAAATATTGTACTCTGGAAATGTTTGTGTTTTAAGCTGTTTTAGTGTACAGTATAAGTCATTGATTTTTTTTTCTTGGTTTTGTTGCTAAACCTTCGAGGGGAGATGTTTTTCTCCACTTGCTGGACAGCAGCCATGAATTAGTAATGACTGACTGTGTTTCAAAAGCACATGTGTATTTTAATCCGCATTGGAAGTCATGTTTATCTTCTTTCTGGAAGCTAAAGCAAGTTTTAACGTCTGTGCTGCTAGCGAAGTGCAAACTGCTGTGGGAGGGAGTGAGCCTGGTGCGGGGCTGGGCAGCTGCCGCCTGTGGATGCTCTGCATCCCAGCACAGGGCTATCGGCTCGGCCACTGCAGCTGACAGGAGGCTTTGTTTTGCACCAGGCTTCGGGATCTCAGCTCACCACCCAGACTAACCTTACCCTGTTTAGGTAGTTTCTCCATCTTGGCTCAATCCAGCTGTATCCCTTGTTTCTCTACAGTTTTAAGATGGAGGTGCAGCACCTCCACACTGATGGGCCACCACCAAGCTCTCGTGCAGGCAGTGAGGATGTCTCAGTTGCTGGAGGAAATCACTGACACCTTGAGCAACAAGCTTGTGCTCCACAGTGCTTCCTGACCAGCATCCTAGACCTTGTGTTACCTGCGAAGAAAAGTGCTGATTTCAGAGTGATTGCTTGATGAATTTATTGTAGCTGAGTCTGTAGCAGTTATATTAGTTCCGCTATGAAGGCAATTTCCTTTATCCAGGGGAAACTGAGGTAGAGAAGGAGGATCATATAGAGGTTAAAGTGTTGATTTGAGGTTTGAGAGGTCTTGGTTTAATTCCTTCCACAGACTTCCTTGGACAAACCACAAAGTCTCCTACTCCTGCCATTTCCAAAATGAATGTGGAAATTTCATCAAATTTGCCTTCTGGGACAGTAAGGAAAACTGGTGAAAAAAGCAAAAGTTAAAGGGCCGCATAGGTAAGTACCTCTCAGAGAGATCCAGATGGATGTCCATGAGGAGATTAAATTCCCGATCTTCATCTTCTCTGTATGAATGCAGATTGGAACCCTGCTCATGGAAAAGAAGTAGGAAGGAGAACTGGGTCCCTCAATGAAGTCTCCTGAGTCTCAGTAGCCTACTTGAAGCAGCAGATTATTTTTCCTAATTCCCCTCCGTTCAGTTATGCCAGTCACTTTTCCTGGTGACCCAACAAGCAGAAATATTCAACTCAGCCCTTCCCCTGTTATTTCCTCTGCTCCACAATTGCCATCAATACTTGGGGGTTACTAGGGAGGGCAGTAACAGCAGTGCCATCTTCATGGCTGCTCTACAAGCTTCATTGGTACAAAATATACTACTCATAAGGAGTAATTCTTTAAGTTAAAAAAAGAGTCAAAACTGTCAAAAAACTTTGGGGCTTTAAAAGTGTAACGAAATGATCACTTCTTTTGCCACATCAGCTTCACGGTACTTCTCTATTTGGGTGGAACAGGATAATCTCTGAAAGCCACACCCAAGCAATTCCAGTATTTCTGCTAATGTGTGTACACTTTGCTTCTGTAACCTGAACTAGCCTGTTTCCAGCTAGCTTAGGTATTTCTGCACGGCACTTCATGGAATACACACATCCCCATTGCCCCTAGGCCAATGTCCTGTGTTATGACAGATATTTGTACCTTCCGAAAGCATTTCGTTTTCCTTCTGCCTCAGTTTTGCTCACGTCGTGCTGGAGTTGACACTCTGGTTGGTGGATGGCTAGAGCAAAGATAAAGACACTGTGGAATAAGAGAGGTTAAAAAACCCCCTCCAAGATCTCATGGAAATACATAGGAAGAGAGAGATAGGAGCATACAGATGGAGTGAAGAAGGATTAGAATGTTTGAGGGAGTCCTTGAAGTTGAATAAACATTTAGGTGGTCCAGAGAGACCTTGAACGGTAAAATGAGGAGAAGCAAGGAAATGTGAGATGTCCGAGGGTGCAGCCCTCTATTGATATCTGCAAAAGAAGCATCTTAAGAGAACACAATGTGAGTTTCACAGCACCTTGCATTCTCCAGCTAGTGTGAGAATGGATTTGAATTTATTTCTTCAACTGTAAGAGCAGTATTATGGAGCTCATGCTCTTGTCCTATATCTGTATGAAAACTATCGAGCACCAGAGATGTGGGCAGGACTGTATAGATTCTATAGTCATGGCTCTGCTATGTTTAAGAAAATATTGGATGTGGTAGGCAATCAACCACAAGTCCCTCTGTTCCCTAAATTGGCTCAACTGGCTTCATCTGCCATCTCTTGGATGAACCTTTCTGGGTACTCTCTGGGACCGGAAGGGGAAAAGTGAGTCCAGTACTTGCTTGGGATGGGAACAACTGTGTCACACAGACTATCAGTGATAGGTAAGACTGAACTAGCACATGGTCCTCTTCATGCACACAAAGTTTGGAAGACCACAGCTCTCAGATAAACAGAGACACAGTCCTGATAACAACGGAGGGTTTTAAGGCTCTTATGGCCTTCAGCAGCTTTGATTCCAGAGCAAATCTGAGAATGATAGAAATTGAAACTTCACATAACGGACATAGTGATTCAGGCTGACACTTCAGGATTGGTGGATTTTGAGATTTGGAGATAGCTCCTTCACAGATGTGTGCACAAGGGCATTGACTTCAGTGGACCCAGTCTAAGACACAGTGATCTGAACAGCTGTATTTTTCCTTTCACATTGTTTGGGCTCCTAAGTGTCTGGTTGATCTGGGTGAACAGAGCATGGTGTAAAGTGGTTTCCAGCCCATGCCGTGCCATCGGGTCATTTTGAGCAAACAAACATGGCCCTTAGAGGTCTTTGTGGACAGCCTGGCACCACTCTTGAGCCCCGGGAGCTCGGTGTGGAGATGTGTTGTGGTCTGATTCAGGAAAAAAATGAGGGTAATGGCCTTCAGCTAGTGTTAAGCGGATGATGGCTTGCACCATAAAAACCACTGCAAATATTTTATTACAGTTTATTACAAACTGTAAAAAGGACAGTTTTTGCTTGTGCAGAACCTGAGATTTTATTGAGCTGAAAACTGAAACACACCTCAGATTGGGACAGTGCTTCACAGTTCCCACAAGTTGTCATTACATTGCATGTAGCTTTGCAAGCTGCGAGATCTGGGTATTTTCTATGTCCTTCACCTTTCCATTTCTAAGTGCTTACCATTTTGTGGGCGGGAGCAGAGGCAAGCACATGCATTGTACAATATGCTCTTCTCTCACAGAGTTTTTACCCCCCTGATTGGTCTGATTAGTACATGGATATCCTTGGGGCACTGAGTGCTCTTGTCTATGCTGCCAAAGAGCCCGGTTCATATGTGCTAAAACTCCAGGGGGAAAAGACCCAGAACAACCACCAGTCAAACAATGGACTTGTAACACGGCTGGCCTTGACTCAGACTTCCAGTGTTCAGTGTTAGTCTCTCCAAAAGCTAACATTGATTCAGAGTATCTATCGCAGAGCCAAAAGCTAAACCACATGGTGGGGGAGGGCAAAGGGAGAGGTGGAAGCAAATGGAAGACTGTGTGCATTATTCAGGCTTTAACATTGCTGGCATTCATGGAGCAATGCCCTGCAGTTTGGGAAAGCGTCACAAGCACACCTCCTGTCTGGCAGGATGAATGAAAGGCATCGTAAGATCTGCATGTGAGACCATTAGCCTGCCATCCAAGACACTGCAAAAGCTCCACTGATAAACCTCACCTCTTGAAGGAGGCTGGTATCCCTACACACTGACACAGGCAAGCCCTCATACTTGGTCGAATAAGGCCTTGTCTACTGATTACTCTCCTTGCCAGTACTTTCCACTGTTGCTACCCAAGGGACACAAACGTGGGGAATATCTTGAAAAAAAAAAAAAGAAATTATTCTGTCTCATCATTTAAAAGGCAATTTCATGAGTTTGGGTGTGGGCTTTGGAATTAATGCACTGGCAGAAACAAAATTCCAGTCATTATATTGCAGTTCTCGTCAGTACCTCTTTGACTGTCCCTACAATGGAGGGCTGTACTATGGGCCCTCCCTTTCTAGCTGGGTACGTGCTAAGGCATGGGAGAGAAGGGCAACTCAGTCAAGGCTGTGGAACAGGCCAAGAGGAAAGTCAAGATTAAAACCAGGTCTCTAGATTCATAGCCTTACCCATGGACAACACAAACTTTCCAGAGGATGTTTCATGCATCTACAGATGGAACAAAATTAGTGTGTTAAAGAAAGATTCCTCTGACCACCTGTAACCTTGTTGAACAAAACTCCACGTTTGTTCTGAAGAAAAAAGATGGCAGGTCTTTAACATCACGAAACCCTGAATAGTCTCGGCCTGTGAGTACCCAGTCAGTTGCCGTAAAGTTGACACTGGTTTGCTGGTGGAGAAATAACCATTTTCAGACAAGTTGTTTTAGCTGCCAGCTTCAACTCTTCTAAATGTTTAAATACACAACCTTGGATTTTATTGCTTTGTGGGTTTATTTGTGTGTCTTAGAGTCTATTACTGAAGCATTTTGGATTTGTAGCCCTTCAAAACACAGGCTTGCCAAGTCCATCTTCAGATAAACCTCATCACTTTTAGAGCAGTTGTGTGGGTGTACTTGGAAGGAGTCCAACGCAAATCCCAGCTGAATTGCATAATTCTCATGTTAAAAAAAAATATGGGGTGGGAAGACTTTGTCGCATTTGAGTAAAAGAGAGGAGGGGAACAAGTGAATGAGAAAAAGCACATTAAGCATAAATATGATGGGATTTTAAGTCAAGAGAGAGGCTAAACTGAATGCCATGCATCCGAAAAAGAAAACTCTTTCTGTAAGAGTAAAGTAGGCTTGAAAGTTCAGGCTTCCCCACCCCTACCGCATAATTGGTTATTGCAGGTTGAAGGGATGTCAGGATATCCCTAGTTCAACTTCCTGATCAAAGCAGAGCCATATGTGTCTACTTTGTCCTGCTCTCCACTCCTTACATGTTTCTGACCAAAGTCTTGGAATGACAGTTTCTTGACAGCCCCCTCCCCATGGTTGCAACGGCGAAGAGGAGGATGAAAAGGAAGACACTAGCAATCAAAAAGAATTCTGGACTTTATTTCTCCTTCTCAAAGACAAGATGAAGTAAAACATGAATCTATTCTTCTGACTGACACAGTTAAAAAAATCGGTGTCAGTCATATCCAAGCAGGATATCACCAGCATAACCCCAGTGAGGTGCTCTCATGGGATGCCTGTTGGAGGACTCTTGTCTGAGTGGTCCTCTAGTACTTCTACACTTGTGATGGCCTTGCCCTCACATGCTCCTCCCACCACACCTTGTGTTAGACAGACAAGCTGAGAACAGGAGACCAAATGACATTTGACACTTTCTTTCTTACGATCCTGATAAAAGATACCACAGTTTGGAATCAAAATACGAGGGAAGTTTGCATCCCCCCACCTGACTGCCTTCTATGTTCCTGCAGACTAAATACACATCCACACAATCTGAGAAACCCAAGACAAGGAGGAAAGCATGTACGTTCCAGCTGGGCTGAGGGACACTAACAGATGTATTGTACAAATTATTTCTTAGCACCCTTGCTGTGATTGCTAATTCCATCCAAGATTTCTCGGCCGGTATGAAGGGATAAGTATTCACATAACCATGAGGATTCTAGGCTGAATACACCAGGACTGTAGAGCCTCTGTGTCCCAAGCGCATGCCTGTTTGATGATCTAAGCAGCGGCTGGGTTAGTCAAACTACAACTTTGAAAATACTCACACAACCCCTTGCATTCCCAAAGATTTTTTTTTTTTTCCAAAAGTGCTTGGAAGGTATTTTTAAGTCCTTAAGAAGTTATGATATTCAGAAACAACTTGCACTTTCTGAAAATTAGGCTAGCAGGGCGAGAATCCTGTACAGCCAGGCATTAGACTCTGTCAAACTTCTGATCATGTAAAAAAGCATCGTAGTTCCACGAAGTCTTTGAGTGGTATTCGAAAATAATACCCTTTGTACGAGGAGGTTTTTCAGCTGGGATGGGAGTAGCAGGGCTCTCACGAAAACGAACATCGGGGGAAAACTTGCATTCTAAAAGTGACGGGTTCTGGAAAGACTGCCTGACGTCAGAAAAGGCCAGAACTTTAGAGTTATGTTGTGGCTCCTATTGCTATCAAAGTCCTAAATGATTTTTGAACAGTTCGTGAAAGAAACCTAATTCCCATTAGTTTTAGTGTAAATGAGATACCTAAGAAGAACCTCTCTGTAACTTTTGGATGCCTAAATACCTTTAACAGCCCAGCACTTCAAAATTAGGCTGGAAAGGCTGAGAATGCAGTTTCAGGCATTCAGCTGTTTTTCTGCTACCATACCAAATGTACCAGTCTGCATGTTACAGAAGATTGAAGCTTGGAAAAAAACCCACAGGTAATGAAATGTTTTGGAAACAGTGCTTGGAAAGCATTATAACTTAAATTTTCAGAATTAGGTAGCCTTTGAGGAAAACTTCTCGGTGCAGGGTTCCTGCTAGGAAACAGTATGGTTTTCCACCCTGGAAAACACAAAATGTTCTTCAACAGATTATCGAAAAGTCAACAGGAGACAATCATACTGATGCAATTTCATGTCAGTCAATTAGTAATTGTTCCTGCCCTCAATAGGATGATCATTTTCATGTTATGCTTATTGTTAGCTAATAACTGTGGTGACAGATGTCTAGAAATAAGGCAGTGCTCAGGTGGTTTCCAGGCAGAGCGATTCGGAGAGCTGTCAGCAGAGCGTTTCTCTTGGAGATACTAAACATAACAATTAATCCACATTATTCTACATTGTATTGTTCCAGTGATTTGGGGGGTTTTCCTTAGTATTGTTGTTGCAGATAATTAGTGTTTCTTGATGCTTATTTGAGGACAATCACAGGAAGTACCTCGTTTCCTTCAGAGGAGTAACTCTAATTACCTGTAACACAATATGATTACCGTCTCTCTTTGATTATTCTCCACAAGCACCAAGGCATCCAAGTTTGCCGCTTGAACACGGACGTAGCTTCTTTACACACAGTCAAACACGGTGGCACTTCCATCATCCAACTTTCGACCCTTTACACCCAGCATTGAGTGTCCTCAGCCCTGCTGCCTTCATTGGTTGGACCAGTTGGAGACAAAACCCATCCTCATAGAAGGACCTCACAGCAAAGTCATCTAACTTCTCTGCATCCCACCTTGACACCTAGTAAAACGGATGTGGTAGCACTGATTTGCACATATTGGACACTTTGTACCATGTGCCATATCACTTAACATGGTAGGACCTTTTTTTCTCAGAAGCGGAGGGAACTTGACTTTAGCAGGATGAGTCTATTCCTCATCAGTGCTCATATTCATACATTTTCATGTAATTGGACGAAGAAATTAATATCTCATGAGTTCAAAACTTCCAAGCCACAGCATTCAAACTGGGACAGATCATCACTGCTGAATTCTCTTCATAATGATTCTAAGGTTATCCATAGGAGGACTACATTACCCTCTAATAAAAGCTGTTAAGTCATTCTCCCAAGTCTAACCACATTCTTCTCCTGTAAAAGGAAATGGAAGATGCATGAGAATTTGAGTATGAAAAGACCAACAAATTTACATTTTTAGGCTTCTACTTTGGGTTTCTCTTTTGATGTTGACTTCCCTTCTGAAAGCTGAAAGGACTGGTTTGTCTTTAGTCTCTAGTCCAGTTTTGCTTAAATTAGATGTGATTTATTTGGGGGGGGTTTGATGTGGCTTTTTTCCTATGACCTGGACTGAATCCTCAAAATGCCTGTCTGTTTAAATGAGAGAAATTACAGAGATGGAAGAGGGGTAAAGTTTTACATAGTGCTCCTCACATCATTATCCTCCTTCCCTACTCTCCATTCCTTTACAAAAAGGTGTTTGCCTCTCATGCTCTTGCCAAGACTGTTCGTCATTCCTGTCACACATTCCTTAATTTCATATACATACCAGGAAAAATACTGCAGACTTCGCATGGGCAAGCCTCCCATTGAAACCAATGGAAACGTTACCCGAGGAAGGTTCTGAGAGCTTGGCCCTCCACTAGCAACTCAAAGGAAAGGAAAAAAGTCACTGAGAAACCAAAACACTCTGTATTCTTACTTTTAAAGAGGAGGCAGGAGGTGGGGGAAAGTTGAAGTAGGTTTTGGGGGGCAGAGGCGGTGTTATATTAAGAAAAAAAAGCCCTGAATTTGGTGTTGCTGCCAATAAGAGCACATGGAGTTTCAATTTGTGGTTTCTCTTCATGCAGTACATTTTGAAATCGGAATTTAAAACAAAATATACATCTCTGTGTCTGACTGTGTATATAGCAATTTGTCACTTCTTGGCGGGAATTTGAAACTATTTTTAGAGTTCAGAAGTAGTCTTCTCTCCCTTTCCTTCACCTCCCTCCCCACCATCCTGCTTCCAAATTACTCTTTAATCAACCTTACAAATTTGTTACAACTTTCCAAACTCTTGAAGCAAGGAAAATAGTGACAGGAAATTAATTATTACTGAGGAATGGGGCTATATTTTCATTTCCTGGCCCTTTTGGAGTTAAATGTTGAATAAGAGCCATTTGTCAAAAGGTTGAACAGAAGTTACCTGCAGATTCATTTTAATGAACTCCAGTCGAGCACAATGCTCTCTGAAAAAATGATTATCATCAGGAGAATGAGGAAATCCTCCTATAGCCAGATTATACCAATGCTTGAGTAACAATAAAATCCCTCCCACTGGTGCAGTCTCGTAGTGGAGTTGGTACGTTGCTCTTGATCACATTGCGAGCCCTAACAATCGCATTGTGTCCCCTTCAAGAAAATCACCATCATTTTCTAACCCATCTTCACACCTCAGCTTTCAGCAACAGTCGTCTCTGAGCTCAGACCAGGATGGAGGTGGCCACAACCTACCAGGTCACTGCCTTTCCTCTCCATCCTGCTCCATGCAATAATCACCAAGTGCTGGGACTAAATCATCTTTCTGCTCCACCTGTGGAGTCAGGGCTTTTTCCTGAGCTTGATCTTAATGTATTCTGGTGCGTCTGGGTGCCTGAGAACGTTCAAAAGGCAGTACTGGGTCAGGACCATGATCTGCCTTACCCACTATCCTGTAACCCTACTAGTGGCTAAAAACAGATGCCTAGGGAAGCATATAAAGACCAAATAAAAAATGATTGCATCTTCCTGCAAGTTCCTTGAGCTGTAGGACCTCCCACCCTATGGATTTCCTAAGCCATTGGCTGCTGTCCTTGCAGGGAATATTTAGTTGCTTTTCCCTCTACGATCTTTTCAACATCCTGTGGCAAAGAGATCCACAGTTTAACTCGGTGTTATAGGAGGAAATGCCTCCTTCTCTTGGTTTCAAACCTGCTGCCTACTTGTTTCATGGCTGACTTCCTTAAATCCTGTATTAGAAACGCCAGTGAGCTGTCATTTCCTTGTTGCCTTCTCCCGATCTCGCTCGGTTTTATCAATCAGAGCTGTTTATTCCATCCTTGTATAGGTGCCAAACCATACCTTGGAAGCTTCTTTATACCTTTTCCCGCTCTACATTAGGCAAGACAAGGTTTTCAGGTAGCTGTAATTAATATTTTGCATTAGGCTTCCTACCTAGAAATACCAAACTGCCTTTTGAATCACAACACTTCTTTGGTGCCTTTTTTTTTTTTTTAAGATCCAGAGAGGATTTGTGTGCTCAGTAATGTGTTGATTTTCTTTTTTTATGATGCTATCTGGTCTGATAGAAGATGTCCATCTACAAGTCTTGTTTGTCTGCATCCACTTGCAACTACATTAGAAGTTTTATTACACATTGTTTAAGATGGAGAGTCTGGAACAGTCTGGAACTATTCAAGACATGTTTGTGACATCTATTTACAAAGTGGCATAAGGACTTTGTTGTTGTTGTTGTTGTTCTCTATTCCTCTCCAAATAGATAATACCTCTCCATTTAATTTGGACAAAGGGTGGTTTTTTGACTGCTACTGAGCATCAAGATGCTTTTTATAGAACTTCCTGCTGTACTTCCAAGATCTCTTTCCTAAAGGGCAATAGCTAAGAGCACATCTGAAGAGCATATCATTACGTTAATTACGGGGGTTTTTTTCCTTAGGAACATTACCTCTGATTTATCAACGCTAAATTCTGTGTGGCACTTTTTCATCAGTATTGTAGAGCTGATTTATTACCTCTGCAAATCTTTGTAGTAAGCTTTCATTTTTGCCCTGAGTGGTCCTGAATAGGCTGGTGAGCAAGCTTCGTACTTTCACTAGACATCAAGGTAATTTATGTGCACGTTGCACAGCTCAAGCACAAGCAGAGGCTATTTTGAAAACCCACTGGCAAACGCTCGGGAACTGACTGTTATTTCCCACTCGTTGCCTCCTGTCTTTTAGCCAGGTATGTATATTAAGGTCTGGCCTTTCTCACAGCAGGTTCTCTGACAGGCTTTGGTGATGGACTTTGCTGATGGCATCTAAGAAACTCAGTTACACTCAGTCAATCAGTTCTCCCTTGTCTACATGCTCACTGGCTCCTTCAAAGAACACTAGTGGGTTTATCTTCCTGTCACAAAAGATGGTTGGATTATTCCCCCGTGAGTGAATAACGTTATTTGTTCATGTGTTGTGATCTTACTCTTTACCACAAGCTCTACCAAATTGTTTGGCGCCCATTTCTAACTGGTGTGTTTCTGTGTGGAGAACTTTATTAAAAGCTGGCACCACCTTTGCAACTTTCCATTTCTCTGATAAAAAGGCAGGTTTAAGTATGAGATCACACAGCATGGCCAGGAGATCCATTATTTCAAAGCTGCTTTTCTTTAGAACCCTTCAATGAACACCATGTGATGCTGCCCAGTTGTTTCTCCCGGTATTTCTTAATTTGTCCTATTTTGACACTTAAAGTCAAGGCAGCTGAAGTATGCATTAAGGCCTCATGGTCAATAAAAATGGAAAATAAAAAGACATTTCTCTTTTACACTGTTATCTTCTCTCACTGCTGCTTTCACACCTTCGGTGTCTACTGGTCTGCATAATCTGTGCAAGACATTCATAATACAGTGAGGTAATTAACTATTATTAAATTTTTATGCTCTTTTTAAGTTGATCTCAAACTCTTTTTCAGATTTGTCTTTTTGCATCTCCATATTTAATCTGCTGGAGATTGTTCTATTCTTTTTTCCTCATTTGAACACAGCTTCACCTTTTTTAGGAATACATCTTATTTCTTTTAACAGCCTCCCTTACTCTCTTGCTTAGCTATCCCAGATTTTGTTTGTTTCTTTGGTCTCCATGCACTTCATTTGGATAGGTATTATGCATTTGATCTGAGCTGTCAGCAAGAAGAAATCCTCAGAAATCTTTCATCTTCAAATAATCTTTTTGCTAGCTGGTGTTTCATGCCTCAAATAAACTGGAACAGGCATATCCCTTACCAGTTGCTTCCTAGCAATGCAGCTTTTGTAATTCTTCTCTGAACTTGTCAGACTATCATCTTTTACATTTTCCTTGCTTTCATTTGAATTCCACTCAGCTACCTGTGAGGACTTGTATTCCTGATGAATCTTACGTTGACATTTATGCCTGCTTCTGACAAATCCTCCAAAATCCAGGGAAGGTCTCAGCAGGTTTGGATTGTTATCTACTCAGAGATGTCAGCCACCAGGATGGCTCAGGTCCACGTACCCCCGTTTGTGCCTCCAGTCAGTACCATGATGTCACATCACCATATAAATAAAACTAAGAGAACATCTGAATCATTTTTTTTTTTTCAAATGCCACATAAAGAGGTGTTCAGGCAAGGGCAGTATGGCCTAAGGTTGTCACTAGAGCAGGAGTCAGTAGTATTTGTGGCAAAAGAAAAAAAAGTAATTTCATTTTTTCTCTGTCTTTCCTGAGTCCCTGTGGCTGTATTTCTCCACTCAGTGAGTATTCAGTTATATCTTAGAAAGCAGAACAGTTTTAAGAGAAAGGATTGAGGAGGAAAGGCTGATGGTCACTTGATATCGAGATGATTTAGGCTTAACACCCTCATCTGGATTAGGCAGACTGAAGTCCTGGCTGTCATTGCAAGTAAGATCTTTGGCTGGTTTTGTCCCAGCATTGGCAGTGCTGGGACATGATGGGGAGACAGAGACTGGTCTCATCATTCAGTCAGAAATATCACCCCCAACCCAGCAAAAAGTGTAGCTGGAACTTACACTGGAAAGTTTCAAATCTGACAAACCAGCATTTTCAAAAGGAAAAAAAGTCGGTTTCTATCAAAAACATCCTGGCTAGCAGTCTTGTTATCAAGTGACTTGAGAAGGTGAATTCATTTCTCAAGAGTTTTGAAGAAAGGACTTAAAAGGTTTTTCAACCCAGTTCATTCTTAATATCAGTGAACCTCGTAGCTTTAAAATAGGACAACTCAGAGACTACGACTGGCAGCTCAGGGGATAATAAATCCCTGCAATGTGATGAAATTCACCCTGCAATGTTCACAAACATAGGTCAACAGGAGGCTAAATGGATTCATAGGGTTTGGCAAGTGAGGTGGAAACTCTGAAGATTACTGACGGGCTAACATCAGAATATCAAGAAATTACTCTTTTGAGTATCCATGGAAAGTGTACAGCAAACTCCTGGAAAATAAACTTTAATGCGAAACAGCCATCTGTCCAAAGTCTGGATTTATGTTTCAGCTGAGTCTTATTAAGTGTTTTAGGAGCACAAACTCTGATGGGAAAATTTAGGTTCCTTCAACAGGTGTTAGTTGTGTCGTGGGAAGAGACTCAGATGTATTGTGCTGGATGAAGCGTAGGAGCCACGAGATGTAAAATGGTGGCCACTAGGAGATAACGAGTTTCAGAATAGATTGGAAATACAAATGTGGGCACCTGGTTGTCATACTCATGACTAAAATTACATGTTTACTACACTTTAGCGCGGAAGTTAATCAACCTACACATCTGTAGAACAAAATGTCTGGTCATTTTGCAGTGTCTCACTCAATTGGTAGATAGAGACTGTATATTTTATTGTTTTATAAACCTTTCTAAACCAATAAAATATACCAGAAGCAGGCCATCGTTTGTGTGTGAATAAGATGTATCCAACAGAATTTTCTCCAAAAAAGGGGAAGATGGAAGATGTTTTAGGGATCTCCATTTCTCAGTACCAGTCCTGAGATTTAAGAACAACTTGCTGAGCATTTGGGAGTGCCAAAAAGTAATTCGTATTTTTTAAATCTTCAGTGAAGGCCATTGCCTCAGAGTCTGAATCATGCAACATGGATGGATTATCCCCGTGCTATGAAAACAGAATCCCATGCCTTTTTATTAATTAAAACTTTCCTTCCCCATGATACCTCTTCCCCATCAGAGCTGCTTTTTTAAACCTTTGCTTTTTAACAAGCCTCCTTGGCCAAAAGAGTAGTTTCACCTAGCATTTCTATCTAAGAAAGCATTTTGTTTTTGAGAAAACAACAAAAAACAAACAAACAAACAAACAAAAAACCCTAAAAACCAAACCATTGAGGATGCACAAGAACTGTGCACACGTATTTGCAAATTGCTCTGGAAGCAAAGTCAGCACCCACGCGTGTTACGGTCCAGACTGGGCATGGAAGGTTTCTGCTCTGCAAAGCAGAGCTGGTGGTATGGGACAGACTCAAGATCCCAAGAGTTCATGTCTTTTGCACTTGCAGCTCCAGTTTAACATCCTCAAATATTATTTGCTTTCTTCAGTGAATTTCCACCTTAGTTGTGGGTTTCTCAAACTGGCAACCTGTACTCCAGAGGCCAGGATTAAATAATAACAGCGCTACGGAATGGGGTATGGATTTGTGCTCCTGCTTACCCTCCCACTGCCAGACATCATCTCATACCCCTCCTGATGGTTTTCAGTTCTGTACTTCTCAGACTAGTTCTGCAGTTCCTGAACCCGAATCTCTTCAGAACAAAGCGTGCACTTAGTTTTCTTGTGGATATGAAAAAAATTGTTAGCATATACCTTATACTTTGATACAGAAGTTACTTTGACTTAAAACATACCCAAGTGTCAACCTCTAAACACGTGATCTGGCAAGCTGAGTTTGCTCATAAGTGATGTGGCAGCAATAATTCATAAGCTGAGGGATTGGGGAGGATCTTCACATCCAGTACGACCTGCGTACTGCTTGGTGCTGCGTCAGTCCTTGGTTTTACAGCATTGCTTCCATCATAAACACATCCATATTTCCTTGCTGGATCACTTTGCTTTAGCACTCGTTTCAAATGAATGTAGCTTTGTAGTGTTTGAGAAATCACAGAGACAAAGCAAAAACCATAAAATTAAGCATAACTGAAGTGTTTGTTAAAACAAAACTGAAGCCAGCCTGGCACAGTTGCATTTTATTCAGCCCTGATGCTGGAATCATTCCCTTCAGGAGAAAACCAAAAGGAGTTTGAACCTCAAGAGTGAAAACAATTCAGTACGGACTAAAGGTATTTCAGAGAGTACCAGAAGAAAAACTCCACATGAAGGGAGTCGTTTTAAGCAACAAGGGCTTTGAGGTTGTTTCCACAGAGTTTCAGGGATGTCACTTTCCGTGGTGAAATGATATTCCTGTTCCATATGCCAACCTTTTCAATCTTGGATGCCTGAAGTCAAACCTTTTCATAGGAGCCCATGTCCCCAAAAGCTCCAAAAACCAGAACTGCTTTCATGCAGCAAGAAAAATCAGAACTTTTAGGTGTCAGCATACTGTTTGTAAATGAAGACATATGTTTATAATGCTCTGTTTCCCTTGTTAGGGAGGAACTTACTGCTAATACCAGAGAACCAAAACGTACAAAGTGAATTTGTGCAAGAATTCAGAAAGACCACATCAGCTCTCTGACAGGAAGGACCTAAAGAAAGGAATTATCGGGATCGGATGTGGTGCTTTCTGACAGACAGCCAAACCTAAAAGGTCAAAATAAGAAGCCAGAGCAAGAATAGTTCTATGCTTAAATAGTAAATGTGCACAATTCCCATTTCTATCGCTGCACCCTGGATGAAGCAACTGTTGTATGGCAGTTTACAAATCCAAGAGCCCCGGGCTCGATGAGCCGCCCGTTGCACCATGACTGAGGCTGCATTTAACAACGCTGCAGTGGCAGCATTTATAGTGGTATTATCCCTGCTTTTTCCCCAAAGGGACAGGGATCTGCACGAACTTGCCCAGTGAGGTACATCCCAGGCCCTGCTTTGGAGCACCATGCAGTTGCGCCATCGCAGGCAGCTATCCAACCATCGCAGCTAATTCTCACTGCAGATGTCCCTCGCTCTTGACCCCATTCACCAGCTTGCCCAGTTTAAGAACAAGGCAATGTTCTTCGCCGTGGAAGGGAATTGTTCCCACCACGTAAGATGGACTGTCAGAAGAGCACAGGATCCTTTCTCCTGTGCGTACGAGGCTTTGCTCATGCAGACCACGTAACCACAGCAGTAAGTACCTGCTTCCTGCGGCAGCCAAGCAAAACTCTTTCAAGAACAGTGTAAGAACACACATTCGAGAATTCAGCCTGCAGGTGCTGACCTGTGCTGAAAACGACCTTGACAGATGGCAGGGGCAGGTTCGTTGTTCTGTCACAGCATCTCATGGCCGTAACTTTTCACCTGGCAAATATTCAGCTGACAAGTAAGCTTCTCCTTCCAATCTGTCCCTTATTGCCTGGATGGGGACAGTGCCTTGGAGTGAAGCCCCTTGTTCCAAGTGCCTCTTCCTTAACCTGATCCTGTCGTTCCAGTTAGCCAGAAGTAAATAACCTGCAAATGGAGGATATTTAACAATACTTTTGGTGAAGGATGGTCCAGAAGAGTTTCCAGTTCTGTGCCTAAGAACTGCTTTATCAGGGCCATCAATTTTCTACACTTGTTTTCGTCAGTGTGTTTTAGACACATGCTTAGTGAGCTGTTAGCATCAAAACATCATTCCTTATCCAGTTCTGCCCCTCACTACTGCTAGAAGGCACCATAGAGATGGTTCATTGTTCAAGTCTCTTCCTTTGAAGAGCAGGAGGCAACTCACTGAATCAGAAGTTCATCTACATGAGGACAGAGAGCTGAACAGGGCACCTGGAATCGCATCTGTGCTATTCCATGGAACATCAGGTTTATATCTACCCACAACAGACTTTTCATCTCTTTACACAGTAGCTGTGGGAAGCAGCAAAGTGTCTGGTGACTACACATGGGACAGCTTCACCAGGGAAGAAGATGCCGCTAGGACTTGTAACCTGTATGGTGGCACTGGGAGCAATCAACAACATCTTCACTCACACCATCTGCCCATGCCTGAGGTGCAGGAGCCCAGGCTGCACGCTGCACATCCCCTAGGGCCTCCTGTCCACAGGCAGGGAGTAAGGCACAGAGCTTGCAGAGCCCCCACTCTGCCCCCTCGTCCCAAAAGGTCACCATTCCTCTCCCATGAGCCAGAGCAAGAGGAAAACAAGCGGGCACAAACTGCTGCTGAAATGGGGCACAGAGAGGCAGGGGTACAGTACTTCTGAGGTAATTGCTGAGGTGGCGCAGCTTTGGCAAGACGTCAAAACGCACAGCTGGCTAATATAGACCCCTCTTTTCTCCAGAGCCACCTCAGAAGCAGCTATTGATTCTTAAGGTAGTAATATTCATCTGGCATCTCATTCATTCCAAGTTAATTGCTTAAATGGGTGGAAAAGGAAATCTGTGAAACGAAATGTGCTGCTGCATCAGTCATAAAGGAAACTTCGTCCCTATTAAGCTGGAAATGCTTCCCAAAGACAACACATAGGCTTTACTGTGCCGAGGCACTTAAGTTCAATTCTTCAGTGGGGCCACTGTTTAAAGAGAGCATTACTAACTCGGTCACAGCAAGCTTCTGTGCTTCAGCTTCCCAGTCACTCCGTTTACTCTTCAGGATGGTTTCCCCTACAGCTTAAAAATACGACCTTGGAAAAAATCACTAAATAAGTAAATACTTGAGTCTAGCAGGGTTTTCTTCCTAGATCCAAACCCTGGCACGGGTTGAAGCCTTGCAACTGTGTCCTATCTGCCTAGGAGCCTGCTGTTGGTATTAGGTGGCATATTGTTTAGAGAAATAACACATTTTCATTAGGGAAGGAGAAAACATTCCAAATAAGCTACTGGTCAAACACACGTTTTTATGCGTGTCAGCAGCTCGGGAAGAAGAAGGAGAAGGGAGCAGTTTCATTTTAAGTGCTTCTCTGAAGAAAAGTTCCAGTTTACATTACCATGACTCTCTCCTTCAGAGTGCCTCTCCTTTTCAGGACGCAGTTTTGTGCCTCTCTCACACAGAAGGCTTTTTTCACAAACTATATAGCAGTGCTCCTTTACGAATTGGCTGTTCCACCTCTCTGCATGAAGCTGCTTTAATTCCTTGCGTTTGCCATTACTGCCACACGAAAAGCCTTTTCTGCAGAGATAATGGCACCGCAGCTATTTATTTCATTATTGGAAGCAGTTGGCTTCTTTTAAAGAAGCTTTTTTATGCCTTTATTCATTGTTGGTTTTGAATGCTATTTCCATTTGTGACCCTCTCTGTATTGGCTCACTGTTAGGTAAGTCTAGAGAAGTTTCTTTTCCTGAATGTAAGGCCTGAGGAAGGTCTGGGTGTCACCATTAGCTTCCTATGCCTGTGAGCAATTTTGTCCAGAAAAATAAACCACTCAAAGGAGATTTTAATCCCTTATGGAGAGTTCTAGTTCCTCAGCCCTGGTACTGCTGTCTGATGAGCCATCATCTACTTACATCTTAGCTACCAGCATCCTCAAGGAGCCAATGCCACTGACAACTGCCAAAATAGAGACCCATTCCCATACTCCCATGGTCCTCGAGGCTCTCCAACTTGATGGCAGCAGGGTAAGCCATGCATCGCTATCTCCTGCAGGTTCCCAATACAGAGACTCTGTTCCCAGGTCTTGGTTCAGGGACCTGGTATGGTCTGAGAGACCATATCCTCCAACTGCAAGTGCCTGTTTGGCTTAAGTTTCCAAGTTTTCTCCAAAGAGCCTGAAAAAGATTTTTTTCCCAAGGAAAATGTTGTGTTGGGCCTTTTATTTAAGGAATGAATTGCAAAATAATGTGCGGTCGAAGTCTGCAGGTGACTTACTTGCAATGATGGTCGGGCTGATCCAACAGAATATGGTTCAGTGGCCAGTTCAAGGGTTAAAATTTTCAGTTAGTCAGAGATGATAGGTGAGTGAGAAACTTAGGAGGAAGAATTGCAAAGAGCTAAAGGGAACTGTCAGAGTTTGAAATGGAGCAAGGCGATTTGGAAAGAATGCGGCTGAGAAAAAATCCAGGAATTTGTTGAAAGTGGCAAAACAAGCTTGGCGCAGTTTGGTGCAGGTCTGTAGCTGTGAATTCACGAGCCTTCCTTCAGGCATCGGTAAACCAGGCAATTAATCTCTAAACTTAGCGTTCGCTCATATCCTGCCTAAGGGAGCATTTCAGCTGCTTTCTTGGTACTGAAACACTTGGCTACTCTGGAAGGAGACAGCTACAGCGAGGTAGGTGGTAACAGTGCTACCTGATTCTCAAACAATGGGAACACCATTGTCTTGCTGGGTGACTGGCTTCACAAAGACTGAGGAAAAGGAAGTTTAACCAGATCTTTGCACTTTAAGCCTGTCCTTTTTCTATCAGGCATGGACATATACAACAAGTCATTCCCTCCCTCCCACGTCAGCAGCTTCCTTATTTCTGGAGAAACTCTCCCATCCAGTTCAGTGGGTTTCCAGTTCCAGTGCTGCTCCCAGGATCTCACCCCACCCCCAGCCCAGGATTGCTGCTGTACGTTCTGCATAACAGGACAAAGCTAAAAGTTTCCTTAAGGGTCTCTTACAATGAAAGTAAGGAGACTGACAACAAATAAAAGCATCAACACTCTCTCGCACTCTTGTGCCACCTCTCCTCATCCTTTTGGCTCTTGTTTTACACTTGTTAGTGCTCTGTATGGGTTGGAAGTAACTTCTCTCTTGCTTTTTTTAAGGGCACTGTTTTGGAACAGGAGATTTCAGCAAAACAGCCCCCACAAACATCAAGAAGGTACGTCTGAAGAACAACAAATTTCATCTGGGGGAGGTGGAAATGAGTCACAAGAAAGAGGAGCTTGTAAGAAAAAAGCCCCTAAGAAGAAAGACGTTAAAGCTGCACTTTTGAATACAAAATCCCTTAAGCCTTTCAAGGCAAAGTGCTGCTGGAGGAGGTGTCATACGACATGCATAGCATCAACGTTACCTACCCATGTCGAAATTCAAGGTAGCCACTCCCCGTCCACGTCTGTCATTTCCTTGCTAAGGTAGACTGGCTGAGTTGAATATGAGCCTTACTTGTGACACAGTTCAGTGCTGCCGTGCTGGGAGGCGCTGCCCAGAATCGTAAGCCTTAATGCAGCATTTCACAATCTCAGATAAATTTGAAGCGAAGCTCATAAGAGACAAAGGCTGATAGATATTTACTCAGGAGTTTGTTTGTGATTTGGCCAAAGATACAATTCCAGAAATCTGTGGCTGGTGCTCTGCACTCTTGTACATCAATGTACTGAGTGTTGTAAATCGTTGAGTAACCTCCGTTTCGGAGGAAGGGTGTACGAGTTCACCAAAACATTGGTGTCCAAAGGAGCCTGTGGTGAAGGAGCCCTCTAAAGAGCTATTAATTGAGCCAGAAAGAAAACCTTGTGAGAACACTTCAGCTTTCATAAGTTTTCTATCCCTGGGGAGATGTGTAAGGAGGGAGTTGACAGATATAGCAACACACTCATATTTGCCTGTTTGTTTGCCTTGGTGTCTGTTATCTGGTGCTTGATAAATGCAGGAATTGTATTCACGATTCCTAGGATGAATTCACAATTGCTAGGATGATGAAATTTTACTTTCTTCATCTGCTGTGGTTCTGGCAAGAGATAAAGAGTAACTAGAATGAAGTTATAAGGAACATCATTAGTTGAACTGTGGAATTTCAGAGCTGTGTTCAGGTTTTAATGATCTCTCTCAATGAGGAGAGCACTCGTTGCCTTCAGATTTTAGGCTTAGGTCAAGTAACGAATTTCTAAATAAATGTGCAAACCCTCCTAAATTCTTGAATTTGTTATAGTGAGGCTTTCTTCCAAGTTTCCCGTCCATCTGCCTCCCAGAGAGATTGGAAAAGGTGCTAGACTATCTAATTTCTGGAATCCAGAACAAATTAGGAGTCTCACAAATCGCTCTAGTCCAGTTTTAGTGACAGAAATAGGGGAAGAGAACTGCAGAGTACTCACTTATTCTGCTGTTGTTTCCTCTATGAGAAAAATAGTTAATACATCTGGAAAAACTTGCTTTGCTTCATTTCCAACCTAAATGAATAATTTGCTCTCAGCTCAGCTTCAGTATACAACGGCAAAAACGAGAAAAGAGCCCAACAATACACTAATAGATTCCAGAAATGCTGCACAATGTCATTAAAGAAGTCAGCAAGCCATTTAAAAAAATGTGAAGTATTTGCAAGATATGATGAAGTAAAATAAAATTGTTCCTCTTATGGGCCATAAAAGAAGCCCAGGAAAAGTAGAAAGGATCTATCGATGATCTTATCAGAAATAAGTAATTGATTTGGATTCCACTTAAATTGTAGCAATTTATTAGAAAGATTATTTCACCTGTAAACTAAATAGTTCAATTTGTAGCTTAATTTGTCATTTCCATTCAGAGCAAATTTCAGTCCGACAGAAAATCCTCTTTTGCTCACGGTCTTCCATGTAAATATTCCACAAGTGCTCATTGTTCTGCAAACCCAGAGTGAAAGCCATTTTCTTAGAAAACGTATTGAAGAAGTCTCATCATCATCAATCAGCCTTGGCCATATTGACCACCATCAGTGGTCCACCCTGGCCTCCAATAGGGAGATTTGGAGACACACCGTACATAACGCTGCTGCCTCCTTTGAGAGCACATGTAGAATCAGTCTCGAGGAGAAAAGACAGTGCAGAAAGAACCGTGCCTCAACTGTACCACCCAAGCAGACCTTTCGCTGTGCTTTTTGCAACCGGTCTTGCCTATCCCGCATTGGCCTTTTCAGCCATCAGCGCGCCTGCAGTAAGCGTGGGTAAAGCCCTTCCCAAATCTTCGTCCGCGAAGCCAAGCCATGATGAAGAATTGTAATAAAATTAGGAAAAGACTAATAGGTCTGATAAGAGACATCTAATTAACAGTAACTCAGAAGTCACCTTGGGATTAGAAAACTGTCTGCAAAAACTGTTTCTCCTACGTGCTAAGGGAGGAACTGCCACCTCCGAAGCCACCTCCAGGACAGGTAGTAGATGACTGGCAGCAATCTGAATTTTGGACAGAAGTCCCTCCAGGGATACCTGGACAGCACACGTGCACTAATTTCTTCTTGTGGAGTTGAGCCTCTGGTGGTTTTGTTCTTCAGCTGTAAAATAGAGGTACCCATCGTATTTTCCTTCCTCAACGGACCGTTATGAGACTGACTCAGATTAGAACTTCCAACAGCTGGCTCTGAGCAACTGGCATAGTGGAAGTGTCTGAGACATTACTTTTCATTGCAGCGTCAAGAATGATGTTTGCTGGATCATCCGATAGCTAAAGAAATTGACATCTGTGCAACCGCTAAAGAAAGAATTTGCAAATGTAGATTTACATTTCTCAATGCCTTGCTTCTGTCCTCACAGGGTACCAGCTGATCTGAGAGATAGGCTGCGTTTTTGGATTCACAAAGATCAGCTATCACTAACTATGGATATCACTATTTATTTAACTTGTCAAGATGAAGTTTTCATTGGGTAGAAGGGAGTGTCTGTTATTTTCATTTTCCTGAGAAAAATGGGAGTTAAGGCATATCTCTGGAAGCAGCCTATGGTCATGACATGAGATCACCGACCTCTGACCACACCAGACAAGTCAAAGAGAATTTAAACACCTCAAATTTTGTGGTAGGCTTGGTCTCACTGTCCTACCAAGGCCGTTTTAGGCTGGTTCAGGCAACTGAATCCAGTTCTTCAGAATCTGACTACTCCTGCTGTGATGGCAACTTCCTTTATTGCAAAATATTTTATCTTCACCAAGCACGAAGGAGTGCCAAGCACCAGATGAAGGTTAGCAATTAATGTCTAAGAGGACATTAGCTATGGAGTCCGAAAGGCAGTTTCTCCTGTTGTGTTGGTTCATTCACACAACAAATTGGGTTTTCATCTCCACCCACCTCAGCATGAGACCATTTACTATGTAACTGATGATAAACACCTTTGTTAAGTGTGACTTCTGCGGAATAAACTCCTAAATTAACAGCTTGGTCTCCAAAGAAGAATCTGGTAAAATAAAAAAGGTTATTCTGAAAAGTACCACTGTTTGTAATGTCCCTGGAGATCATTATCGCTCCAGAGTGGCTGCAGACCTCACAGAATATAGAGAATATAGGAGAGTTTGTGTTTTATAACAAAATGGTTTTTTAATGCACTTGAAAGAAAAAAAAAAAGAAATACACTTCTGCTGAAATTCCTCTACATTCAAAGACAAAATGTAAGCATCCCCCAGAGAACAGTCTACTGAATGATTCCGGAAAAGGAGAAAATTCAATTCAGGTTAATATATAATAAAAAACAACTACTTGGATGTAGCTACATTGTTATAATTCATGTGGGCATCGCTAATATCTTGCTGAATTTTTAGAGATGGCAAAACTAATTTGGAGCAGTAGCATTAATGTTGCAATGTCACACTTGTGCACAGTGTTTTTTCATTCTCTGAACTTTTTTTTAAGTCACTATTAATTTTCCACCTCTGCTCTCTCCACTCATCAGCAGACACACTGAGGGGTTTTCTAAGCCTTTTTCCAGCTCTTATTTGTAACTTTCTTTGTTTTAAGGGAAAAAACCTTGCTGTTAGAGATCCATTATAGATCCCCTTTCATTTGTGGGGCTGTTTCCACACTGAAAGCTCTTGGGTTAGGACTTACTCCACCGGTGGACGCTGGCACCTTGATGCCTAAGGGCCTTCATAGTTGCATAGCTTTATAGCTGTGCCTTTGGGAGCAGCCTAAGGATGAGCACCAGCAGGAAGAGAATGGCCCTACATCAATGCTAACCAGGATGGCCTCTGGTGTATTGCCCCCCAGGAAGGCCCTTTACTCAGCTAGATGTAGGACACGTGCACATGGGTCCTGAACCAGCTGACGCAGTCCTGTGCTCAGGGGTTCCCAAAGGAAACCCAGTAGGAACGCCTGGATCTTTGCATCCTCCCCATTAAATAAGTAGCCCTGGTAACAGGGAGGGCAAACCCCCTCCGTCTCATGGATTAGCACTTCCCTGTTGCACATCACAGAATCCAACAGCCTGTTCTTATTTTCACAATTATTACTGAGATTATTCTGGCTATTGTTCCCCCTTTTCATGTTCAGTGAGGAAATGGCTTATTTGGGAGGAGAATTCTGAGCTACCATTAAAAGATGCCCTCCACAATTCTCTTGACACATTGTGCAGGAAACAGGAACAACGTGGCAATAATCCAAAGGTATGGAATTATTTAAAATCAATTTTATTTTTTTTATCAGAAACACATAGTGTTGGATGAAAACTTGTTGAAAACTTGTTAACATTCTAACTTCTTAGGAGGAGGCTAAGATACTTTCCCTTTTCAGTGAGAAAAGTCACTGGTGATGAAAAGACTTGAGTTGAAGACAATAAGTTGAATTTGGACCTTCTTGCACTCTGGCGGTACCTGAACCACAAGCCAGACAGGCAAGGTGGGAAATTCTCTGTCTTGTTCATGTTCCAAAAGGTAAGATGTTTGTTATGATGCAAGAAGAAATACCTCAGAACTAGTAAAGGTTTTGTGAAATGGGGCTGGCATCCTCCCTCAGAGCACTGTCCTCTTACTTTATACCTTCTGCTGTCCTCATACGCAGAAAGCTCTCCTCTCCCAGCAGGAATGGTCAGTGAAGGAGCAGGAGCATCAGTCTCACACCAGGTCCACATCAAGCAACAGTGGAATTTGAACTGGGTTTCCCATTGTGGAGGCGATGGTTCTACTCACTGCCATTGCACATTGATTTTGTGAACTCACCCTCTGACTTCATTAGAAATGCCCCAAAATTAAAAATAAAATAATTTGCCCAATAGTCTGAAAAATCAGGTTTATGTTGTCCTGAAAAAAAATTATCTTCCTGGTTTGGGGGTATAAGTCTAAAAATAATCAGTTCTTTATTCCTGTCTGCCTAGTACCTGAGAATCCACAGTGGAGTGTCCTGAAAAAAAATTATCTTCCTGGTTTGGGGTATAAGTCTAAAAATAATCAGTTCTTTATTCCTGTCTGCCTAGTACCTGAGAATCCACAGTGGAGTTACACCCTCAGGCGCAGAGAGGTTGGAAGTGTGGTTTTGATTCCACTCGTGGATGAACAGCCGTGGCACAGAGCAGAGAAGAGATTTGCCCAGGGCTACACAGATACTTTGTGGAGGAGCAGGGACTTGAACCAGCTTTCCCACATTCCTTCTCTGGTTCAGTAAGAGACCAAGATGATTTCAGTCCCTCAACATTACTGGGTCCTTCGTCTGACCCTGGTCTCACATTTCACAGCGGAGCAGTCAGGTACAGTATTTTTTGCAAGTTTGTTTAACTTTACTAGTGCTCCTGTTTACCTGCTTTCCTAGGAGAGTGCTCAGTATTTCCCTGAGAAAATTCTGACTGGGCATTAGAAAAAAAGGGAGGGGGTTGCCATTTATCAAAGATCTCCAGGTTTTGGAGTAGCATGGTCAGATTTGCACTTGTGATGGCAGTGCACGCTTCGTGCAAGTCACAGGCAAGAGGTCGTTCTGCAAATCTGCTCTGTTTCTTCTTCACCAAGTAAATTGCTGGTACATACAGAATTTCCCTTTTTCTTCTAGAGTTTCCTATTTAGAAACATGCAAGACCTGCTCTGACTTTTCCAGGCTACAGGAACGATGAGGTACTTGCTGCTGTATGTCAGCAGAGATTGTGGGTACATATGTCACATGGAGGGCAGAACAGCAGCAACACTGTCCACCTCTTTATTAATTGTCTGATAAAAGATTGCTGGTGGGAAAATCACGTGCTACACCGTCCTGACATTGAATTCCCTTTTGTGCAGGAGCAGTTTCACTAAGGCTTCTTGGTTCCAAAAGTTTTCAGAACTGTTCCTGGTATTTTCCTACTTAAATCTCATATATATCGTACCTCACAGGCATCGCCCCGTGCTCAGCTCTCCTAGATGGTGGAGTTTTTAAGGACACTGGTTTACAAAACACAACTGGCATCTATATCCCTTATAAGAAGTAATATCCAGGAGGGAGATTTCTGTGGTGATCCTGTGGGAATTTCAGAATTCAGATTCATTCGCCACTGCTGAAAAACTGCAGCATTCCCTCCATAAAATGTAACGATATTTAGTGTTCGTCCTATGAGAGAGATGTGTTACAGCAACACCTATATCTGTGTGTGCAATACAAAATTATTAGTCAGTTCAGCACTCATGCACGTTACCAAACAGCTGTCCAAAACGGGTGCTGGCTGGCCAGTGCGGTAAGAGGTCCGCTGCTCCTCTGCCTCAGTGGGCCTGATCCAGAAGCTGGTGGATGCTGACACCTCATCGATGCACCAAACATGTGGGGCCTCACTTGTGTCTCTAATGACAAGCAGCTTCTTGTCTCTGTGCCTCTGAGAAATTACGTGCCGGAGTCACCAACTCCTTTGGAAACAGTGTTGTGACTTCCCAGGTAGAAGCACCCACGGAGGGTTAAGGAAGGTTTCTGGGCAGCAGCCGAGCTAATTCCTGCTCTCATTTTTGCCAGAATAAATCCAAAACAGTGTGACAGAAGCAGAGGAACACATGGCACCTTAAACCCAAGGTAACTGAGATCCTTCTGCATCTGCACACAGCAGCACCTTCCTTGTGGACATGGCACTTACTGCCTGGTAAGGATTTGGCCCAGGGTGTGTGGAGTTTGTCCTCATTCCCCCTCTAGATGAGCGCTCCTTGTAATTCAAAAATCGTCGTTCAGTAGCTCAGCCCGGCTTGGCTGATGACGAGAGGACGCAGAGCCACTTTGGAAACACAAACTGGCATGGGGAGAGAGTCTTCTTGGCTTCAGACGGACAGCACACACGTTCAGAGCCAGAATGTGTAAAGACATTTGTTCACAAACAGAAATCCCTTGTGCTGACAGGCTCCGAACAAGGCTGACGCTCTAGTGAATGCAATATGAAAGTTGCCTTGTGTTGGGATCAGCAGAGTGAACCATTTGCAGCAAACAATTGACTCAGAAAATCCAGTGGTAGAAGGATGGTCCCCCAATATTAAAAAAAACAATAAAATCAGCTGTGAATGCTCTGCTGTCTGCACTTTGTTCTGTCTTTAAAATTACCCAGTAAAAGTGTCAGGACAACAGACTCCAGCCCAAGGGTGGCTCGTGGTCTGTTTGTTACAAATACTCATTATTCAGAGTGTGAACCTTGGTCTATAGGGTGACCCGTACCTACAGCTGTTGTCTATCTGAATCTCTGGAACAATGAACCGATCCTGGCAGAAGCTCTGTGAAGTGGGGGACTCACTTTCTCCACCTTACCCATGATGAACTGAGGTTAATAGGGTCAGACCCTCAGTACCAAGTCACACAGTGGGTCCACAGCCAAACTGGTAATGCTGTGTCTCAGTGAGCGTCACGATGTCAGAGCCACATCTTCTTCTGGCAAAATCATTTTCTCCCTGATACAGGGTTCTTCACTATCAGGCAAGCCAACAAGGTGTCCACACAGACAAGTCTCTCCTGGACTCATCTCTCCCAGCTGAGGAGAGATGGGCTGTCCTCTGGAGGAGGTGCTGTTTCCGTAAGCTATAGATGGAGCATAGACAGGTCAAGCAACTCTCTTACGTGCCTTCAAGATTGCTGGGGAGGGAAGAGGCTGAACCCAGATTGTGCTGATGTTTCTGTTTCTGATCAAAAGTCCTGTATTTTACAAACTGCTTTCTTTTTTTTTCTTAATTTCTTCTCAAACTACTTTCAGATCATTTTCTAAAAAACAAATGACTCAAAAGTCACTTTTCTCTGCAAACTTTCAGATGTTCCAGCTTTTCCAGAGCAAGTATTATCCGAAAAGGTCACAGACACAGGCACAATAAAATCCCCAGATTATTTACAACACTTTCCCTTCACTTCAGGCAAATGTGGGGCTCAGTGCTGCACCATTGCTGCTTATTTCACCGCAATGGTTTAGTTCCTATTCCCTGTTTTTCTGAATTATTTTGAATGGAGCTAATTGTTACCACATAAGTTCATTTATGTAACATGACTAACCCTCAGAACTGAAGAAGAGTGAGCCAAGTCTAAAAAGAAATGGGTTAAAAATTAAGAGATTTGAAAAAACAGTAATTAGTCTTTTGAATTTTTTCTTTGCTGGCAGCTGAGCCCCACAGTCTGCAATTTCAAGCTTTCTGCAGTGATGAGAAACTTCTTGTAGTCTAAGAGATAAGCGCCTTATTGCTTTGCATGGCTCATGCTGGGAGAGCATCACCATTTGCAAAAGCCCCAGTGCAGTGTGGGGGCTTGGGAGAGCTGCTCTGGCCAGACAAGAAGCAAAGCAGCACTCAGAGGAGGACCTCGGTGCCAAGGAAAGTGGTAGGTTCAAATGATACAAGTCTATCTGAGAGCAGTTTGGGACCAACACCCTCGCGTGGTGCCCCTTGCATGGGTCAAGCCCTATGTACGATGCCACTGACCGGCTGGGACTGAGGATTTAGGGGATTTGCTTTTGTATTTCTTGCACACTGGGGACCAGACTACGGGTCTGCACCCCTCAACCCCTGTCCCAGCAGGCTGTGTCCATGGAGGAGCCCCAGGGTGAGGGTGTGGAAGCAGTTTTGTGGGAATTTCAAGACCAGCGGCGACCTTGTGAGATCCTAGCCTGAGCACAGGTGGAGAAAGAAACTCTATGTCTTTAAAAGGGCACTTTCACCTGCCCTGTTCTCTGTGAATGTGAAGTAGCACGCTGTTCTCTGCTTTCAGGATGTGCCTCCAAACACCTTTTTCTCCCTTTTCCACACCTATCAAATTACTTTTTTTTCCTCTTCTTCATGTATTTACTCAGGCACTACCTCAGCTTGCATGAGGGACGCTACACAAAATCATCGGAGAGTGAATGGGAAGGACCCTTCCACTGGACATGTGGTTAGGACTCACGGGCACCAGTGTTTTCGAGCAGCACTGAAAGGATTAATTGAAATGTTGAGCCAGAGCAGTAATTATTTTACTAAACAGTGAAACATTATTCAGCCTTTCCTTCTTACCTGCTACTGATGCAATCAAGGCCAGGATATAAAATTACTGCTGCAGTTCACTGATACTCTGCATTTTAAATGCAATTAAAAGAGAGAGGTGCTCGTGATTACTGTGTGAGAAAGAGGGTTTTCATTAAACAACTGGATGTCGTGCTTGCTCTAAAGGCCCACTGCTGCTTGCCAGGAAAACAAAACACACAGGACTGGGCTCAGGTCTCACTTTCCAGAATGAAGCCATTCACTTGAGTGGAGTTGCTACAGATTTACTCTGCGAGATCAGAATCAGAGCTGTGCAATGAAAGACGTTAGAGGTGCTTTTTCTTTGCTTTGCTTTGCTTTACTTTACTGTGAGCATAATTTTATCTCATTCTATTTGCAGTTCAAATACAGAAAAGTATTTTCTGTAACAATAAAAGTCCCAAAGAAGAAACTAAACTGGGATGCAGAGCAGAAAGTGAAAATATTCCAGTCTTCATGTTTATTCTTGCCATAGGAGTAAACAGGGCTTGGTTCAACGCACAGCTCTGTCACAGCACGTTGTGTTTGCGTCTCCTTAAGCCGGTGAAGCTCCACTGACTGCCACTACAGTGAGCAAATAGAAACGGGCTGATGCTCAGAGTGAACAGCCACTGTCTCCTTCCAGCTTTTAGAAACTGGAACTGCTGAA
>NW_010403265.1:67088-84166 GCF_000710305.1 Buceros rhinoceros silvestris
AACGGCTGAACCGTCTCCTTCCTCAGACCTGTGCAGTGATCATCACCCTTCTGTTAACAGCGAAGGGTCCTGGCACTTCTCTCACTATGAATCTGCCTCATCATATCCACGGGGGCAATGCACACTTCCCCCACTTCCACATGCATTCTCTGCTTTACCAACTATCTCCATACATTTTTGTTCTTTAATCCACTTAGAACTTGCAAAAAAATTCGATCACCTTCGCTGAAAATTTCCATGTCTCATTTCTGATCAAAGGTGAGTTTGGATTTTTTTAGAAAGCCAGAGGAAAATTCCATTGGCTGCTTGTGAAATGAAATGTTGTGCCAAAACAAAGAATCATTTCCCCTCATTTGAGAGGGCTTCTGGCCACATCTCATTAGGGAGTGCAAGACCAACCATTTAACACAAGTGAGGTGCACTCCACCGTTCAGTAGGCAATGAAGAGCCACACCTGCACTTGCACAAGCAATGGCAACTGGGAAATCATATGATGCAGCAGGTTTCTTTACATATGCAACCCATTCCCTACTGACATCTGCAGGCATCCTTCCAATGATCCAACAGCAACTCAACTGGATCTGAACATCAGCAATAACATGGTAAAATGTAGGGCGGCTCTCTGAGCATTGCCCTGTTCTAGATGGCTGGATACCTACTAGCCCAGAGAGGCTGTGACCTCCCTGCTACTCCTCTGCCTTATATCCTCCTTTTTTCCCCCCAGACAAAGCCTTTTTCCTATCAGCAATCCCGGTTCTAGCCTGAATACCAAAAATGACCCTCTACCTCTGAACAGAGGAGATGGCTGGTTATTTTCTACCTTCCCCAGCCAACACAGAACTAGTTAGTCTCTACCCAGAAGAACCGGACCCTAGGGTAAGAAGGTCTTTATTGAGATTTTCAGGGAAGGAGTAGGAGGGATTAGTCTATAACTGAAGGAATCTTGAAAGCTTGGTCTTTTCTTCTTCTGAATGAAAGTGAAGCTGCAGAGATCTCATAGATCTAATAACTGAAAGCTCTCCTGCATGCAGCTACCCTCATAACTTTGCTTTTGAACATGTGAGGCAGACCAACCTTTCCTGCTATTTTATTTTAATTTTTCTTTCTTCCACTTTTATCTTTCTTTCTGCCAATTGCAATCTTACCCCTAAACTTTTTTTAATGCTTCCTCTCCTTACTGGTTCCATAGTGGTATCTGACTTACTGGGTACAAAGTAAAGCTGTTCAGCCCTCGGAAGGAGCTCTCTGGGGTAGGACTGGAACATGCTGGGGAAGTTTGTTACGGCCTCTCTCTTGGCTGACACACTGGGATTGAACTAGGTGCCTTCAGCTGAGCTAAAAGCCCAGGTTGTTGCAGGCTGAGGTTGAGAGCCAGGCTGCATAGCTGGGAACCGTAACAACTCCCATCCTCTGCGGATTAGCACAGGGGCAGACTTGTGAGTGGTCCATGTGATATCTGTTCAGGAGGTAAACAGAGGATTTTAGTCTCCTGGGCTGTCAAACTGGCTCCTTTGACAAGCTCTAAATTCACTTAAAGCCGTGTAATTTGAACGTGCTGTGGGGTCCAAGTCTGCTTCACCCTTCACACTGCGTCAATAGGCTCATTAAGATTTAGCCAAGTTTTGTGTGGTTTGTCGGTAAACAGTCACCTCGGTGTCTCCTTTGTGGAGATAAGCACTCTTCTGCCAGGGCACAATAGGGGCTGCTGACGTGGTGCGAATCCACCACTTTAGGGTGGGGAGAAGTGCAAAACCAAATTGTGCACAAAAGATGTTATTAAACTTTAGCATCTTCAGCATCCTGTGTATGTTTTCCCAAATAGAGATCTTGTATGAGCTACAACTTCGTCAGCACTTGAATCATAAACACAGTCTTGTAGGGTTCTATAAATCAGACATAAAAATTTACCATAGGAGGGAACTGTGCACACAACCCTCAGCTGGGAGAGAAAACTTCCTTCTTTTTAAGGTTAGGAAATTTTTTAATGTTGTGGACACCTCTGATAGTCAGGATGTTACGGGACAGTTCAGATTTTCTGTCTTAGCACTAGAAAATTCCATGCACTGACATTTGATTACACCTAATTTTTTTTCAGTAAAGCCATTGCAGTATCAAATCTCTAGAGGTTCAAAAACGCAATTTCAGCCCTCAGAAAATTCTCACAGTTCTTCTCTGAACCAGCATCAGATGCTACTTTACAATCACATGAACTAGAGGTAGTCTTCCATAACACATCAAACCTGAACCTCGAAGAGGATAATTCAGCAAATCTGTTCCAAACTTCAACAAGAAGCACAAGCTGGACACCCCTGCATAATAATTTCCACAACAAGTCTACCTTTTTGATTTGAGCCATATGAACTGCTTCAAACACAACATCTATGCTAATCTTTAAGGTTTTCCTGTGGGATGTCTGGGTAGAAACCCAAATTATTGCCGCACATAGGAAAATTCAGGTAAGGAGGGAGAAACCAGGAAGCTTAGTCCACAAATGCTGACTGAAGTCACAGGGGGATGTATGTTTGCAAAGGAACGGTATTCTGGTGAGATGTTGTTTTCAAACATTTTAAAAGTGACCATGGTTAAGACTGTTGAGAAACTGTGCAGAGAAGAATTCACCTATCATTTTCCTTATTGTACCCAGTGTGATAGAGAGGAGGCCAAGAGAACAGGCACACAACTGGGCAGGCTGAGCGCGCTCACAGTAGTACTGAAGGCACCCAAACCACAGATTCCCCAGCCTCCCAGGATGGACATGGACCCATGCTCTTTGGTGTCTACAGTCCCTTGGTTAGAGCGAAGGTCTGGCAGTTCGGGCATGGCTGTCTTAGAGCATAGGTGGCTAAATCAAAGTCTTTTTGCTGCCTGATATTCCTTGTCCAAAGAGGGTCAGCCAGGTTGGGTTTCAGCTATCTGCTCTTACTGGTAATATTTGCTCTATCAGTTTTGTGCCATACATCTCCCATATGGCATGTAAGAAGTTAGAAGAAATGGATTAACCCTCTCGCTTTTTGCTCATGTTACCGTTTGAAGGGCTGTGCTTGCAGTAGGCTGGGAACAGAGCTGTTTCAATACCGACACATCCGCACTCCAAAGGCCAAGGAGAGGCTCCCACTGGGGCCAAATCCCCCACTCTTTTTGCAAGAAGAAAGCCTACACAAACAACAGGGAGGCAGCCCTGAGCCCCTGCTGGAGCTGGCTTCAGTTCCTCTTCTCAACACCCTCTCCAAGACAAATCCCACTTTTCTAGTCCACCCTCAACTCCCTCAGCCTTTGCAGTTTTCCAAGTCCCCCATCATTCTGTTCTCCTTCAGGTTTTTGGAGTGCTCCTACACACAACCCTCCTTATCACTCCCTGGTCTTTTAGCTCAGCAGGATCCCTTCGGACTGTGAGCCTGTGAGATGAATGCCATCATTACAGATGGAAAGGAGACAACGCTGCCCTGCAAAAGAAGCAGCCGCCTCAGCACCCAATCTGCCGGTTGCAAGTCTAAAGGATGGAGTGTTGAGGTGTGTCTCAGCTCCTCTTGAGCACATTTCTGAGCCTTCCTTAGTCTCTTGGTGTGGGTTTAATGTTTTTTTGTATGTCTGATGGGATTTTTTGTAGGCCCACTGCCTAAGCTTCCTCCTCTTCAGCGCAGGGCTCTCAGGTTTTCAGCCTTCCATGTGGAAAGGACTATTCCTCTTACGCTGTGTCAGACTTTGGGGAAAAGTGAATGAACAGAAGAGAGTGCTTAGAGTCCAGACGTTGAAAGGCTCCTTACACAAAACACAAAAGAGCTTTTCTTCTCATCAGTGTTTTCAAGAGACAAAAGAAAACACATTTTCTGAAGTGTTCCTTGGAGATATTTTGTTTTGAAGTGGTTAAAGAATTTCAAATGTGAGATAAGGGGGAAACACTGGCATAGAGCAAGGATAACAGCTTGTTCCTCCAAGGACTAGGATTAAATTGCAGGGAATGCTGGCGCTCAGCCCAAGCTCAGCTTTCCTGGCCCCAATACTTGCTTAAAAAGGTAGAACTTGAAACATGTGCTTTGCACTCTCTTCTTATCATCGCCCTCCCTGTTTCAGTCATTGTTCATGTGCTCTGGCATTCACAGAGCCCGCATCTAGGTTTTGCTCAAGACAGTGTTGATAAGGCAGATGATGAATGTGGAAAACTCCTCCCCGAGAGGATTTGATTGGGGCTGCATTTGAAATCCCTGGCAAAGGACTCTCCTGCTGGTTTTTGTTCGTCTATGCCCAGCATTGGGGCAGACTCATCTTGCAGAAGGCGGCTTGATGTGAAGCGCAGATGCTCCGCTTGCAGGTAACTCATTATTAGGTTGACAGTGCTTACTGCTGGATTATGTCAGCTCTTGTTTTGACATGGCACAACTCAGGATCTATTCCATGTGCAGTTCCCACTCTCTCTTCTTACATGCCGTGGCCCTTTTTTTGGGCAGCAAAGACTTCCTTGCAGACTTACGAAGCTTAACATTATTTGAGCCAGAAACTCTACAAATCACTCACAAAGTCCTCCCCTCTCAGTCTGCAGGCACTGCTGACAGATACGAGCTGTTTCACCTGTCTAACCCTCAACACACATGTTCTCACAGTGGATGGGTGAGTGGGGATTTTCGTGTGCTCAAAGTCAGTGTGGAGTTGCACATCATCCAGGTCTGTGAATCAGAAAATGCTGCGACGCCCTTTTTGCATGCTGACAGAGAGTGTCAAAACCTGTGTTTGCCTACATCCATTCATCACAGCTTGGTATGTTCAAAAATGTTGTTGTTCTTCATTAACTCTTTCATCTGTAAAAGGCCAGGATCTTCATGCTGTCTTTGCTGCCACATTCTGGGGTCTCCCAGGTTAATTGATTAATGAAGTGGAGCTGCTGGTATCTGTGGAAAACAGGGCATCTTGATTTAATCTAGATCCCACAGTGATGGTCACGATGGCCTGAGGTAAACACAGGAGCCTGGTATTAAAAAAGGAAGAGTCAGAGCCTGAAAGCTTTGTGCGCTAAATAACAAGGCACAGCAGCATTTTACCCTTTTAAATTAGGAGAGGAGAATGGAGTTGGTGGAAATTAGGGCAGGAAATAGTGGCTTGTCTAAGTTCATACAAGGTGACAATGGGACATCTAAGAAGCTGGGTCTCAGCCATATGTCTAAGGCACAAAGAAGTTACTTGCAATTTTAGGTGGATACGTGTCGTTAGGTACAAGAGCTATGTGTAGAGTGCTGGCTTACTCATTTTCCCTGCGAAGAAATGATGAAGAGTCCCACCTCTGCTCAGGCAGAACGCAGGGATGAACACCGAGCCCTAACTCTCCCCGGATGGCTGCTAAAGCCAGCTGCTGAAAGTGGGTAAACTTTCGTGCTGCTCCCTATCTCGTTCTCCAGGAGCAATTTTGTTATGTCCCATCCTGTCTGGGCTACAGGTGCTATGTTTCCAACTCCACTTTGTCCCGTCATACGGACAGGTCCCAAATCCAGCACATGTAAGCACAAACAGTATTACTGCATGGGTTAGATTTCCCCTGGAGATAAAAGAGTCTTAGAAGCCCGCTTCCCATTTAGGGTGCGAGAAGGTATTGGGACCGGACTGGGGAAAGACACACCGCATAAAAACAGAAGTGTCAGTTTGAACCTTGGTTCTCCTGTGGTTTGGAAAGAGAGTGTTGTGTGTTTTGGTTTGAGTCAGCTTCATTTGTTTTAGGATTTCCGGAGACAAAACGTGTATTTTCACCTATATATCTTAAGTAGTTGCATCAGAGAGTTTGGCCTGTGTTGTCTCTGATGTATTGTATACATGCAGCTTTACATACACACATGCCATCTCTCAAAGATTGGAGAAGGAAATGCATAAGCTGGTGCCTTTTTGTATACTTGCTGTCACCACATTCAGGTAGAAAGAATAAAGGCTCAGAGAAAAAAACCCTTGTTGCTCCATCTGACCATGGAAATCTTCTTCCTTTAACCTTATGCCCTGCACGGTTGAGCAACTGTACGGAAAAGTTTAAAAGTTTAAGTGGATAGTACAGAGATCAAAAGAACTCCGTCCCTTATAAACTATTTGAGTCTCTCATGCTTCAAAAAAAAAGAGTCAGATTCTGTTTGTATTCTTGTGGGTTGTTATTTTTTTAACCTGTTAGTGTTTGTTTCTTTAACTTCTTATTTTGATGCTGATTGTGCCTTTCATCCAAAGACTAAGAAAATCATTAAAACAGGAACTGTAAGCTCTGGGAAACTAAGACTCTTCGTTTGTCTCTCTTGAAGTGGCGTGTAGCTGGATATAAACAAAATTTAGTGATTTGGGGCCCTTTCATGAATGGACAAACCTTAAGAGACCCCAAGTCCCTGGGGAAATGGCGTCTTTATTAGAGCTTTGGAGAAGGTATCATAATCCCACTTTCCTGTGTAATATGGGTGATAGGAGTGTGAGATGGGTGACAGGAGGGCCTGGGGAGGACAGAGCACAACTTTGTGGGTTGGATGAAATTCCCCTTGAAGGGAGATGGTGCCTGGCTTTGAAATGCATCATTTTGGTAAAATCACCTCTCAACAGAAGCATAAGAACAAACACTGGTTACGACTTTCTTCAGCCCCTCTCAGACAGCAGGGGCAGCTGGACTTTGAAACACCGAACCTAGGTTTGGATACCCTTTGTTCTTCATGCTACGTTAGAGAAGTCAGTGAGGCATAAGGGAAAGACATGAAAATTGTGTTTGTCGTCTGCATATCTCATCTACAGATCTGCAGTCTTCCCCCATGCTCAGAATACAGAAGCTGACATTTCAGAAAGACCCAAAGCTGATCTAATCCAGTATCTTGGCTCTGACAGTAGCCAGGGGCAAATACTTGAGATACCTGCATTAAATCATGACTGCAGGCAAATCTGAAATAACCTTGTCTCAGAATACCCATCCTGCACTGAAATAGTTAAGGAATTACTTCAGTTCTGAACCAGAAGGTGTACTGGCCCTCTTATGATGTGTAAGCGACACCTGGTATACACATTATTGTCTGGAATATGCTTCTTTGAACACAGCTCAGCAGCTTCCTGCACCAGTGAGTGCCTCCTGCCTTTGTGTGTGGTACCAGGAGGTGGTGTTCCCTGCTTATACTTATGCCAGTTCCTCTAAAAGCCATAGTCCCTTTGTGTTGTGAGTTTTGAGAAACACCTCAGGATGTCTCCTAGCAGCTTATTTCTCTGCCATTTTCTGGTGGTGTTACCTGCTTATACTTATGCCAGTTCCTCTAAAAGCCATAGTCCCTTTGTGTTGTGAGTTTTGAGAAACACCTCAGGATGTCTCCTAGCAGCTTATTTCTCTGCCATTTTCTGGTATTTACCTCCTTTCTCTCTTGGCGCAATGACTGCTTATAGGGACTCTGTCAACTTGAGGAGCTTTGCCCTCGGGAGCGTTCTTCCCAGCAGCAAATGTTCATATGCATTTCAGCTAACTTCAAGCTTCTCAGTTAACTGACCTAAGGACATACCCCCAGAAGCCAACTGAGATGTCACAGTCATGTCCCTGTGAGTGCCATGCTTTTTCTGTGGCTGGAGGGAAAGCTGAGGTTCCCAGTGCCAAGTGTCTTGAGTCGGGGGGGGCAGGGAAGAGGAAATCAAGGTATGTCCTTAATGAGTTTGCTTACAAGTACCACTACCTGCAGTCCATCTGCATGTCCTCTTCTGGTCGTTGTCCTGACCCAGTGGAAACACCATGTCTAACCACACTTTGAGAGCAGGGATCTTTTGAAAGTTGGCGGGACTAACAAACATACAGTAAACCAGTTACAGATTGCAGTCAGATTTGGTTTTAAAGTGCTCCAAATCTCAGTAAGTAACACCAGACGAGTTCAGCATTCACAACCTTCTCGTGTCCCGAAATACAGCAAGAGCTAGATCATGTCTTTCTCTTTCCAAGCTGCTGGGTGGAAGGAGAGCTGTTAGGCTGCTCCCCATTAACACCACCACCACCAGTCTCCTCCTCACACCCAGACTTTCTCACAGAAATCCGATGCCTTGCATGAGCTCTAGGTGGATTTCTTAGACCTGAATTTCCCTCGAAGTGTTTTCATTACTCGTAAACAGCATTTTTCATAGGCCTCTTCGTAATTCATTCTCTGAAAAGATTTGACATGGATGCCACGTATCTCCACAGGCTTGCTCCTGTCCCAAGCTACAAACACCATCATTTCATTTGCATGCAAGACTGCAGCCAAAACCTCCATCTGAACTCTGTGCACAGGTTCCGAAGAGCTTCCCCCTCCCTTTCAGCATGTCAATTTTAACCTCCTGTATGGAAAAAGCTGTTAAACACACATAGACTGATTTTGCCATCCAGCTTTTATCCTGCTGTGAAATGCTGCCAGATCAGGAGAGTGGTGTTTTACTGTCAGCCTGCCTGCAGCAGCTGACAGCACTGGACAGGCAACAGTCCCATGGTTCATGCTGAACTTCATCTATGGCTGTCAAAGTCACTGGATACTATGAAAAGACAGGAAGAAAAGAAAGGAAAATCTTACTTCCATAGGCTGCGGTCAACTGAATCTCAAAACTGGCACAGCTGAAATGAGAAAGAATCAGAGCAAAGCGGAATATCAGTAGGAATTAAGAAAAACAAGGGTGAGATGTGAGGAGAACCCTGGTCTGCTGTGTGTCCTGCAGTCCAGGCTGCCAGACAAAGCTCCTCACAATGCTAGGAGAGCACCAGATGAGCCAAGCCCTGGGCACCAGGGCTCCAGAGAAGGCTGAGCTCTGCTCTGCTCTCCCAACAGCACTAATGCCATGGGCAAGGATGTGATCTCTATTTGTGGCTCTGCCTCTCTTTGTAGCTAATGTGAGACTTATGGTAGATGAACACATTTTGAGGAAGAACCACTCTGTTTTTTAGCTGAGGTCACATCTTGTATGCCTTAACTTTTCTGGAGGTGTGAGGTCCATAGGGTGAAACTCTTGAGACAAGGCTATATAAACCCATGGGTGTATGGCTGTATGTCACCTTCCGCACCACACGCAGACCTCAGCACGCTGTGAGCAGATTCATACCTGCATCCACCCTCCGGAACGAGCTTCCTCATGGCTTTTTACGTTTCAACAAAATGTCTGGGCAAATAGTGAGCGATGATTTCCTTCAATTGTTCCTGCCATCCTCCACCACCCTCAAAATTATTCATTGTAAAGGAAATTTTAAAAAGCTTTTGTTTAAGAATTCCCTCCCTCTAATTGAGTGCATTGTACAGAGATCAAAGCACTGTTTTTAGTGGGTTTGGTAGGCAGGAGTTTTTCTGAACAGACTCCAAGCTTTTGGTGCAGAATGGGTCAAAATGACCTTTGTTTTCCTCACCTCCTACATTCATACACCGTTGACTGCTAATTTGCATTAGTTGGCATGGACTAACAGTTATTCTTACTGCCTTATATTTTTCACACAGAGTAGAAGAGTAAACAGTGCTCCTAAGTTGCATACATTTGAATCTTTAGAGTGTTGCTCCAGGAGGGAGAATATCCCTCTCATAGGCTTTTTGATGGAAATATTTCACCTCTGCTAGCTTTCCACTTAGGGGACCAGAGCAGAGGGAAGTGGAGGAAAGACTGAACACATGACAAAAACTGCCATCAAAGAGTTTCATGTGTGGGTGAGTTTCCCCATGTACTTTCATACGTGGGCAAAGCAAATAACAGCTTGTTTTACATCCACAAATGCAGGACTCAAGCATTGAACCTTAGCAGTAACGTTGATGACAATGAGGAACATGACTGTTATAGACCAAAAAAATCCCAAACAAGTACATTTTCTACATCAACCCTGGGGAAAACCTCCTCCCACACACAAGTGTCAGAAGCTAGTCTTGGCTTGACTGTTGCCTGAAATTACTAAAAGGGAAAGGAGATGGGCACCTTGGCATGGCTGGATTCAAAGCTTTGTGGAGCTAATGACCTTTGGAAGGGGCCCTTTGTTGCCTGCGGGAAGTCCTGCATTTAGAAGGGCCAGCCAGTCATCAGAGGAAAGCAGCAGTGGGATGGCTCCAGAGAGAAGTATTTAATGCAAAAGGGCAAGAAAGAAGAGCAGAGGGAGATAATGTGAGGATTTACTCATAAACAGACGCATTTCATTGCTGCCAAATCAGCAATCTTACTAATGAGGGGTTAGAGAGTTTCTTGCCAAATAACTAATATTACAGTGTGTGAAAAAGCTCAGGTTTTCTAAATGCCTGCCTCTCAATCTCCAGCCAAAACCAGCTGAATGCTTCCTCATTTAATACTTAGTAAAACGTTTTATTTAAATGTGCCATAATGTGTTCAGTGTTTCTATTACACTGAAATGCAATTTGTATCATTTACATCCTGAAAGTACCACCACTCAGCAAATCATAAACAAAGCTACCGAATACATCATATTGTCCACCGCTGCTATATTGGGAATATTCTGAGGAGAGACAGTAATCCATAACAGTATTCATTTTACAGCATTTTCCCAGTCTCAGACTTTTTTTTCCCTCATATTCAATGTTTGCATCAATCAATCTGGAATTTTGCATTCATGGTCTTCTGGAAGAACAGGCTTTTCTTTCTGGAAAGTTTGAAGTAAAAATGGACAAAGCGTCTTTGAGACCTGGAGGCTCAACAAATGAGGTGTTTTCATTCTTGGAAAAGTTGCCCAGTTTGTGTTTATTTTGGCTCATCTGATCATATATGGCTAGAGCTACAGACGAGCGGGAAGGATCAATGTTTTTCAGCAGCTCTTAGAAATGTTGTTTAGAGACAAGGACTAGAGGCCTGGCCCAACAGACGCAATTTTTAAAACAGGGCAATCATGCTTCAGTTCAAAGCTGAAAATCTTAACATGGAAGATCACTGAGCCCAAGAAGCAACTAAATTACTTTCATCTAAACAGATGAGTTTCCTCATATGGTACTCTGCGGTGATTTGAAAACTAGGAGGACTGTGAAACTGAACACCACCCAGTTTTTCCATGGGTTCACTTAGACCTTGCTCCCTCATAGAGTTGTCTCCCGAGGCTGCAGAACATGTCCTTCTGGGCTGCAGCTCCTCCCTCGGTGCCATCTCCCCTCCCCAGCAGCGCAGTTAATGTTCTGCCTCCCCTGCAGATCCTCCACTACACCCTCAACCCACCTTCGTTTTCTTTGACTTCATAACTGTTTTCTTCATCTCGTGACTCATCAGTGTCAAATCACTTTTGACTACATTAGCAATTGGAAGTCCATTTCCCCCCGACAACCACCCACTTGTGACTACTCCAGCATTACATACTCGCAAAGATGCAGCCAGGCTGAGGAAGTCTCTGCAGTACAAATTGTTGAATCTTGTTCTACACTCACCTTTTGCTATGCTCTTTCTTGGCATCTGCTACTGGCCAAGGTTTGGAAGTAGAATAGTGGGGCTCCATACAATTGTTGTAACGGATCGTTTATTCTATGTAAACCTGTGTGAATGATAAGGCTGTATTATCTTCAGGAAAAAGAATGTTTCTTCTTCTGGGTGGAGCACTGATCCATGTGCGTTTATAAGCTATTCTTTCTGTCTTATCCAAAAAGGAAGTGAATTTTGGACTGTCTGCTCAGCCAAAGGTGTGACTGCTGTCATGATAGTTCAATCTCGACAGGCTGTTAACAACAGCATGGTGACGCTGGCTTTAACAATGGCACTGTGAATAAATAGCATGGTCCCAGGACAGCTCATATGCTCTCACCAAGCTCTGTGTGGTCTTTGCTGCTACTGCAATTCACTCCAAACCTGTACCACCTATTCCATTTTCTGCTGGAAAGCTAAGCCTGGGTGTAAAGAATCCTGCTTTCCCAAGTGTGATACCCAGTGTTAACCCAAACTAAGGGCTCCCAATGGCCAAAGCTGTTTTACTCTTCTATATACAACTTGGTTTCTGAGTGTAACCTTAACCTACAGACATGCAGAAGATCAAGCTGAAACCATACAGCTTCGCTGCCACAGGACTGCAAGTCAGCCCCAAATTTTGAAAAGCCCTATGTCCTTTGCAATGTCAAGGTGTTTTAGAAGACTCATGGGAGGCTGAACCATCCCCCCAACTTCCTTGACCCACTCTGTCAGTAGAGGATTAGGCAGACGTTCGCTGTGTCATATTGCCCAAACTATTAAAGACTAACATGAAATTACACATACCAAACACCCCTCTAGCCAATGGATTACCAACATGTCATCATGTGAGATTTAATGATAGGTAAAGAAAAAAAGGTATTTTTCTTTTCTAATGAAAAATACATACATGCAGCTACAGTAATAATATTTGCCTGGCCCTGGGCAATCTGCTTCAGTAGGTAACACGTAAAGTGCCTCCTAGGAAGAGCTCAGGACGCTGAAGAGTTTGGAAATTGCCTGGGATAAATCATAAACAAAACAACCTGCCCTCTAAATTAAAAACCAGGCTGATGGAGGAGTGCAGTTCCCGAATGCGACACTCAATGATGACAAGCTTGCCAGTCTTTGTTTGTACACACACGAGTGCCATGAAATAGCAAACCACTTACAAGGAGGAAAAAAATTATTTCAGATTCCGAGTGGGAGGGTAGATGGGAGAGGACCTGCACAGTCAAGGCTTGTGTCACTTGATCTGCAGCCTCCTAGGCAATGGAACATCTTCTCAATGTACTGCATAAGCTGCCTGGTTAAAGAAGCTGTTTCTCTGCAGTGCGAGGGTACTCTGTCTACGGAAAGTCTCGGTCACTTGGAAACAGAAGTGGCAAGTGCTGGCAGCGTTAGCATAGTCATTTTTCCATCACCCATGCTGAAAGTTGTTTTCTTGCTATTGCATTCAGTAGTTTCCTTTGAGTACACACTTTTTTTTTCCCCAAAATCTGACCATTCATGTCAAAGAGATTGGAGACAGAAGCTGGGTTTAATGTGTTCATCTGAGTGCTGCAGTAACCTGGTATGCTGGTTCTGGCTGGGATAGAGTTAATTTTCTCCATAGTATCTAGTATGGGCTGTGTTTTGGATTTGTGGTGGAAACGGTGTTGATAATTCAGGGATGTTTCCATTATCACTGAGCAGCGCTTACATCGAGACAAGGTCTTTTCTGCTCTTCACCCCACCCCACCAGCGAGTAGGCTGGGGGTGCACGAGAAGTTGGCAGGGGACACAGCCAGGACAGCTGACCCCGACTGACCGAAGGGATATTCCATGCGGTATCACAGAATCATAGGAGAGCAGGATGGAAGGGGCTCAAGGATCATCTGGACCAACCTTTCCTGACAAAAGCGCAGTCTAGACAAGCTGGCCCAGCACCCTGCTCAGCTGACATCACGCTCAGCATATAAAATTGAGGGAAGAAGGAAGGGGGAGATATTCAGAGCGATGGCGAAAGTCTTCCCAAGGAAGCATGATGGAGCCCGGCTCTCCCGGAGCTGGCTGAAGCCCTGCCTGCCCGTGGGAAGTGGTGAATGAATTCCTTGTTTCGCTTTGCTCATGCACGCAACTTTTGCTTTTCCTGTTAAACTGTCTTTATCTCAACCCACAGGTTTTCTCACTTGTACCCTTCCAATCCTCTCCCTCACCCCTCCAAGGCACAGTGAGCGAGGGGCTGTGTGGGCCTTAGCTGTTGGCTGGGGTTAAACCAGGACCCCTGGGTATTTTCAGGGTTCACAAGTTACCCACTCCATGGTTGAAAACCATAGATAAAATTTTTCAAATCCCAAGATGATCTTTAAAAATCATGAGATGGCTGAGAAATTTGTAACAGACTTTTACTAATTGGAATTCTAAAGAATAAAGTGTCATGGATCTTATTCTCAACCTCTTCTTTGCAACAAGTGCTTGCATTTTTGTTTTTATTAAAAGGTGAATTCTTGTGTAGTTGTCCATAGGAGAACAGTCATAAAAAATTCATAGAGGCAAGTGATTTTGTTTTAGCGAGATGCTTACTCAGATACACGCAGATACAGCCTGTCTGCAGGACGAGGATGGGTATGGAGCCCAACACCAAAAGTCCAGCACCAGGCACTTGAGGCAGCAAATTCGGCTCGTACTTTGTGAGAGCTGTGGGACAAAGCGGGTGAGTCTGGCTATGGAGGGTCAGACCTTCGTCAGCTTCTACCTCAAGGAAACTATTTGTTCACTTAAGTGTCAGATGGGTGAATGATGGGCAGCTCCTCCACAGGGCAGAGGCATGAGGTCATGGCTCTTACTACAGCTACAAACAGCACATCAATACTCGCTCTGGGCTGCAGAAGTGCTAGGACTTAGACTGTCTTTGAGCTGGTACGTGAGCACATCCCTCCCAGTGACAGCGTGGTTGCAAAGCCTCTTCAAACACAGGCTGGAGCTTCCCATGCAGCCGCAGGGCCATCATCAGTGGCACGGCCGGATCCTGCTGCTGCGGAGGAATGCAGTCAACGGCCCTAGGATGGAGCATCATGAATCCATCTTGCCAGATCTTTATTCAGGTGATGTTTTTGTTTATCCAGCTCACCTATTTGCATTTGCTCCTTTGCTGTTTCATCTCATAAGGACCTGCTAAGCAATTCTCATGTCTGTGAGCATTGGCAGGATGCAGCCTTCCACCAGACGGTGACTGGAACATTTCTCCAGCTCTGCAGAGTGAGTCACTCCAGCACTCTCCTCCCTTCTTTTCTTTCTCCCTGTGCACAGACATTTGTGTGACACAAAAAGGTGAAAGTCCTCCTATGAAGTGCCAGGCGAGTGTGGTGACACTTCTTGCCACGCAACTGATAGGACTGAGTTCATAAAAATAAAGATATAAAGCACAATGAAGAGCTCAGGAGATTGTTAAACTCAAGAAGAGCCATGTGCTCAGCTGGGGAAGTCTTCAGAAAATCACTCCCCAAAGGGATTTCACCCTGTTTCCTTCTGTTGAGCCAAATCACTTTTATTTTGATCAAAGCATGGCTTCTAGAAAGGCATTCAGCATTGACTTGAAGATGTCTTGCTCTCCCTCCATAGTTTATGCTAAGGGTTAACCAGCTTTACTATTTTAATTGGTTTTTACATGCTTTATTTCCCCAGTGAATTTGACTGCCCTTAACTTCCAGGCTGAGCTTCTTCTTACTGGTTCTTGTTGTGCTGCTCTCTGGCTGAATTTTAAAAGCCTTGTAGTGCCCAGTATCTCTGGAATGTACTTGGACACTTCATTAGGTCAGCTCATCCTTCTGCCTTCTTCTTATTGTCCTGTTTCTCTAGGAGACAGAGGAAAATAGGGCATACGGTGACCAACCCAGGGAAATCGCAGGTAGCCGGGGCTGAGCGCAGCTTTGGAGGGACTACTCCAGCACATCACAAGTGTTCGTTCATGTTTATTTTGCAAGCCAAGAAATCTTGGGGACTGCTCTTGTGAGGGCTCCTTTCTTCACTGAATCCCCTGGGTACCCATCCCTGCCCTGGAGAGCGTGCAGGCAGTGTTAGGGGGAAATGAAGTGACATGGTGGCATACAGACGCAGTGACAGAGGAAGGTTGGTGAGCTCAGCCCAGTAACCAGGTCACTCTACCAGGAACCAATGTTCCTTTCTTTTCATGATTACATTCCCCTTTATATAGCAAATCACTCACCTTCCTTTGCATTGGCACCTTTAGCCTCGAAGTCTGTTGTCTCCAGTTTCTTGTCCCTTGTCTCGGATTTGCAGACTACAAAATCCTGGGAGAAGGATCACAGCCTCACTATGTCTACACAGCACCAGAGACGTCCCCTGTGCGACATGGTGAAGCTGCGTTCCCAGCATGAGATACATGTTGGCGGACATATGCCTTAAGATCTTCCCCAGTTCTTCACAGGATTCTGCTTCCTGACTTGTCCAGCAACTTTCTGTTGACACAAGGGTCAGTGCCTCAGTTTCCCCAACCAGTGAGAGCATTTCAGTGAGTTTATCAGTGTTATTCATGGAGGCACACACTCTCCTGATGGGAGTGGGACCAGAGGTCAGGTGTAGAGGTGCTCTAAGTGGTGGTGCTCAGACACGACATTGCCAACAAGCCCTCTCTTTAATCTCTTGCCCGTGAACTGATTGGTTCCTTAGATTTATAAGGAAAGGAACAGCCCTCACCAGTGGCAAAAAAGACATTTTTAGCAGCAAATGCAGAAATCTCCCATTTTTGCAGCATATCAGCAACTGAATTTCACACCCTTTCACTCTGAAACGGACCAAGCATTTCTTCCCTCAATTTTTCCTGCCTCAAAGTCCAGGTTGGTTTGTTGAAATAAGAAGTAAACATAATGACTTTAATGGGATGAGCTTGTGGGGCTGTTGGTTGACCGGGGCCACCCAGTTAGAGTTCAGCGTGAGACAGTCTGCACCTTATAAGGCCAAGAGATGAAGGCATTTAAAACAAAAAAATAAAGGATCTGAACATGTTATTTAAATCATGGTGCAGGCAATTTTTTTAATTCTTTTTTTTTCCCCCTTCTGGTTCATGACAAAACCTGAAATATGCCAGTGAATATAACGCCTAACATTTGTTAAACCCAGACTGCAGGCCAGCCAGATAGCCCTGAAAACAAACTGTGAACATATTAAATGGAGTGAGATATACATGAGGGAGTAAATAAAGGGCACATACCACGTAAGAAAAATTGGACAAAGTTCAAATGCTATTCGTCTTGGAGGAAAGCTTTGGAGCAGAGCAGTGCAGCCCGCAAACACTCGCGTGTGCATTAGGGTCTGTTATGATCAGCTGGCTTTTTCGAGCAAGAGGAGCCAAATCATTAAAAAGCAAGAGGAACACAAAGTTGACATGCCAGGTGCTGCGAGGTATTAGGAAATCATGACTCTGAAGAACTAGGAAAAGAGAGGATGGGTTGTATTAGTCAATAGATAGAAGTGATCCCACGCGTCAAGAGCTTGGTGCTACTTCTAGGTCTTAAGCGCTAATAAAATAAGCTCCTAGACTGCTGCAGGCACATCTCCACACCCGAATGCTTCCCAGTTCCTTACATCTATTATTTTTTTCTGCCTAACACAGCATTTTTAACCCAACTTCCCCAAGCCCAGAGACAGTCCCAAATTTTGCTTGTTTTGTTGTTCTTTGGGTGCTTTTTCAGTTGACACCACTTTGGAAACTGAAACTATTGAACGGGAATTCCTGC
>NW_010403265.1:84237-104147 GCF_000710305.1 Buceros rhinoceros silvestris
CCTGCTGTGCATAATGCCACTTTCCCAACATTTAAAAACACATCTCACTCTGCTTGTGGGTTTAGTGAGAATCCCAGCTATGAAAAAGACAATACACACAGCACATACAAGATGGAAAGAACAGGCTATCCTTTACCCATAAATCCAGAGTTGTTTGCTCTGTGCAAGCTACAGACCCAGCTCTATGAGTGGAGAGAAGTTTCTCACAAGAAAAAAAATGGATCTGAGAATAAAATTAGTATTTTTGGAGATGTTGGGACTGGGCTTTGGTGCTGTCATATAGAAGTGGTAGCTCAACACCCCAGTACCACTGATGGAAACCTTGAAGCTCTCAGTAGCGTTGAAACAAGCTGTCTCACGAAGTTTGCAAGGAATTTCATTCTTGTGGGAGCTGGAGACATACTTGCAGGTCAGCAGGAGAGTTAACAAAACTCTGCCCATGAACTCCTGCTGCTGAGCCATCCCAGCCTCTTCCCCAAAATCTGGTGCACCAGCCTTCTCCCTCAGCCAAAAGCTGACAGCTCTTGGCAGCCGGGCTCAACGTGGCTGTTGGTTTTAATCACATTGCTTAATTTCTGTTTTCACTTCATGCTCATGTGTCTGTTGCCCGTGAACTCTGCATTTTAATAGCAGCATGTCAAAAGAGCTGGTTAGCTGCGCTTTGGTGTACGAGCAGGGAACGCTCGTTTGTCATCTTCACAGCATCAGGCATCTCTGGTCTGTTTGACTATCTCCGCGGGACCTGTTTGCCAGGGTGGAAGGCGACAATATTTTTCCAAAGACTCTTCTCTCAGTCAAATGACAGGGGTCTTTGTCCTACCTCATGGGAGTCCCTCTCACCCCACACTGCCCTTGGAACAAGAAAGCAGAGCAGCGCACTGTTTAAATATGCATATAAAGCTCTGCTGCACAATAGATTAACTGCCATCAGCTTTCTATTTAGTGTGAGGAAAAAACAGTAGAGATTTTTAATTGATAATTCAGAAAGACACCCCATTGAATGGTGTTAATAATTACATCTGCCTATTCTGAGCTCTTCATCTACGCAGGGGTAATAGAGCCTTGTCCCTCAGGGACTGGAGCCCAGCTGAGAAGGCGGGACACCAAGCAAAGGAGTTGTAATTTGTATTTTGTCAACAAAAGCTGCTTAATCCTCCAGAAAGGCATCCTTCAGAGAGGCAAGCCTTTGTCCCAGGGTTTTCAGAGTGGAGGGGGAGGATGGGGAGGGAGGGAGAGAGGGAGAAAAGGGAATTACTGGCCACATGTAATTTATGGTTGAAAAGGTTCATTTATAGCTATCCCACTGTTGTATGCTTAGCCTGAGACCCTACTAGCTTCTCATTCTCTCATCAAGTTTGCCTTTTGTGGCTATACGAATGGTAATGATTTGAGGAGAGGTTGGTCATGGTTGTTAAGAGTCATCTAGCGTGTTCAGAACTGAAGTCTCAAATTGATATTCATGTTTAAACACATGTCGCCAGCATGAAATTCGGGGCCCCTGCAGTAATCACCTAAGAGTAGGCAGTTGTGATGCGGTACTATGCATATATGTATTTATTAGCCACGTTTCAGTTTGTTTTCAGTAAGTTTCAGATGACACAAAGGGCTTTTAACATCTGGTAGAAATGATTAAGTGTATGCGAGGAATAAATAAATAATAAAAAGATCAAAACTGGAGCTGGAGCCCTCTGAGTTCTGGTGATCCGAACGTACCATCTGGTTTTGCTTTCAGATCAGATCCAAACCAGAAGACACCTCTTTCTCATACTGTAGTTTGGGTACCGCAAACCCCCCTGAAACATGAAGCAAGAAGCCCCATAACTGCAGCAGCTACCTGACATTTGTGCCACATCAGGCTGGCATCTCATGGGAACAGACCCCAAAGCAGCATTACCCTGTTCCCCCTCCTGACTTCCATCCTGGACAGCCTAAAGAAACAGGACAGAGCAGCCACACTCCTTCACGGCAGATGTACCAGCAGCTGGCCATGGGTTAACAGCCGAACTGGGTGTAGCCACAGCTCTGTCTGAGGAACCCACCCTGAACATTTATTTGCAAGGTGTGATTCCCTACTTGTGAAGGCAGGCTCAGGCCCAGACCAGTGCGGTGAGGATCCTCCGTCCCAGGTGTCTTGCTCTGAAAGGTGAAAAATAACCCACGAGTGTTTACTGGGGAGCGGTCTGCCAAAGAGCTGGGCTGAAGGCAATCAAACTTCTGCCATCCTCATCTTAAAGCCAAGGTCCCAAGTCCTTTGCTGTAGCACCACGTCAGAAAAGCTGTTCAGATGCGCTCGGTGTATGTGGACCATCCCCTACCCATGGATGAGTGCCCAGCCAGGCTGGTGTTGGTAACACGTCCTTTTTTGCAGTGGGTTCCTCCTGGCTTCAAGTCAGAGCAATGACTGTAGAATAAAGGCTGAAAGAGAAAGATTGTCCTTCTCCAGTGCAGCGCAAAGAAAGGTGTTGGCAGAAAGGGAGGTCCATGGGGCAGTAGTGAAAGCAACATATCACAGAATTTGATCGCAAAGTGCAGCCTGGCCAGCAAAGTGTTTACCCTCTTCCATCCTCGTGAGGAAAGCGACCTGTTCCCCAGGAGTTCGGAACAGGGAGCAGAGAGCTGAGGTTTCATGATTGCTCAGGCATCTCTTTATTGGAAATGGGATGCCAAACTGCACATCTAAACACGCTCAGATCTGAGGACACTTAGAAATCCAAACTTGCAGCTTGATCTGCATTTTGTCGCTAGGCTCTGGGTCTGTGACAACCCCCAAAGCCTCATTTCAATATATATCAACTTCACACCATGAAAATCAGTTATTCTGAGCTGGGCTGGCACATATATCAGCCAGGCTCCAGAAACGGATCTGAACTTGACACTTTTGATCCATCTTTATACATTCTCCTTCCCTCCAACTTTCTCCTTTTTCCCTTCTTCTTCCCTCTCATCCTTCCCGCCTTCTCTCCATCTTTCTGAATGAAACTGCACAGCCTGTCCCGTTTCTAGGTGATGACCTCTTTTTCACTTCTGAAGCTGATAGTCATAGTAACTGGAACATGAAGTCACTTGTCTAAGTTCAAGAGTAGTTTGAGGGGATCTATTCTCCAAAAGAATTTCATTTTAAAGGATGAACAAAAGCAGTATGGGCATTTCTGGGACAAAAAGAAAAGGCGCTTTAGAAACCAAATCAGTAAGTGTTCCTGCAACAGCCTGGTAATTAGCTGATTCATGTGGCATTTTATGAACAGGAAACTCACTAATCGGGCAGTTATTCTCCTCTGCATCATACGTACCACGGATGATTTTTTCACTCGAAGGCATTGTTTGGGAGATCGACGGGACTAAGCAACTGTCATGTCACTCTTATTGCACCACCTTCAGTGAACCCCTCACCCTCAAAGCCTCAGTGAGGTTTTACCTCACCTGCAGATCCATAACACCAGTGCTTCTTTATGTGCTGAGAGGTACCCAGTCTGTAAGCATGTTAGAGAGCTTTTTCATCTTGCTTTTTAGCAAATGGAGAGTTCAAGGCAGTTAGAGAGCAATAGAGAGTCTCACTGCAGATCTGAGTCTCCTAAATGCAATCAGGGACTAACAATAGTATGTGCATATGGACAGGGCAAAAATCACTTCTGGGGCGAATCCACTGAAGGCAAATACTAATGTAAAGTAATTACCTGGGTAATTAAGTTGTCCCTTCTGCATTATCCCTGCTAGTACGTGCAGTAAATGTCTCTGAGTAAATGTCTCTTGGCAAACGTCTCTTAGCGATGGGTTGTCGTGCAGCTGTAACTGTGTTTTAACACAGCGACTTCCCTGCCCATGCCTTTCTAACCACCTTGATCTTGCATTTGAACCATTTGGTTAGTACTGATTACTAATCCTGGGTCTGAGTAACTTCCCCATGGCATTACCTGAGTTAACAACCAAATCACAGGGGGGCAAAGAGAGCCTGGTGAATCATGGGACCTGGGATGCTTTTGGGTGGCTCCATACATATGGTGTTGGTTTATGGTACAGGATTGACTGATATTGATGTACGCTTGTTGATATGCTGCTGTCGCAGTACCAGGGGTTACTTGTCTGCTTAGAGGCATCACACTTTGTTTAGTCCCTTTGCTCATTTGGCAACTATTTGCAATACTTTTCTTTGTCCTTATTATTATTGGAGGGAGAGCAGTACGTTCTTAATTGTAAGGGGAAAAAAAAAAAGAGCTGGGCAGGGACCTGAGAAACCAGAAAAACAAGAAAGGAAAAATGTCCGTACGTTCTTAATTGTAAGGGGAAAAAAAAAAAGAGCTGGACAGGTACCTGAGAAACCAGAAAAACAAGATAGGAACAATGTCTTGAGAGAAATACTCTGCACTTACTGAGCCACCAGTTACTCAGGAGAGGAGCCACTGAGAACAGGACCAAGACCTCCTCCCAGTTACTTCCCTCTGTGTGTCTCCATGGGGTACGAGAGGTTTTCCACGTCTGTAGATAAAGCCATAACCAGAGCCCTTTTTGTTTCTTCCTCTCATTATTCACAAGATGCCGACTGAACATCAGCTCACTTAAAAACCCATTAACCAAAAGCCTTTTGCTCAGGCAGAACAGAATCAGATTGACCACAACACTCTGTTCTGCGCCTGCATTTGTGAGAGGATGACTCCAAATAACACTCGGGGTTTACTCACAAAACAAAAACAGTGTGTTTCTGTTGAGCCAAAGCCTGTTGAAGGATTTCATATGCAGCAGACCAGCTTCAGCCAGAGACTGTGCCAGACTGCTGAACTCACTTAAACTTTTCAGTTTGTCTAAATCAAAAGGGGAAAAAAACCCACTTTCAGCAAGGGAATTAAATAGCTGTGCTAATTTGCCCCTACCCTGTGTTCCTCAGGCCGGGTGTCGAAGGATAATCTTTGTCCGTCTTTTCAGTTTTGGTCATGGGGAAGGTAGGAGGAAGAGAGAGCTAGATTCAGTTTATCCTTTCACAAGTTAGCAAATGTATACCTGCTTATTGCGAACAACAGAGGTGGTCCCTTTCCAGGCTCACAGGACCTTGTCCTACACAGCTTTCCTGGTTTTTCTTACATTTGAAAAGAGAAAAATGATATTGCCAGCAAGAAATAAGCTTTAGAGCCATTCCTGGTTCTGTTATCTGCTTCTGACATTAATGAGAAAAATCATTTCACTGCTACTGCACATTTCATTATCTGCTCTTACCTTGATAGTTGAAATATTCTCACTGTTTATTTCTATTCCCGGAGAAGCAGCGTTTTCCCAAAAAACCACCAACGTTGTTTCAATTATCCGTCTTTTTTCCTTCCCTCCCCCACCCTACCCCCACCCCCAATTTTTACAAAATATTTACATTGACAGATGAAGGTGGGACCAGCAAGGGGCTCTGAATTCAGTCCCCAGTTCTCAGGACAGGCCATCCCTGCCAGAAAGTGCCCAACACCGGACCAACTGCCCAGCCCTGACCCCCTCTGCTGCTGCTGGAAGCCCGTTTCAGAGCCGTGCTGCTCAGGTGGCTGGAAAACATCTTCTAATTTCCTGGCTATGTTTATTAGTGACCGGTTTATATCTACTTGTTCTTGTGCCAACCCTGCCTTTTGCTTTAATAGCCCTTTTCCCTCCTTCGTATTTACTTCCCTGATGTATTTATAGTCAGCAATCATGGCCCCTTCATATTCCTAGGCTTAATGAGCCAATCTCCTTTAGCTCCCTCTCATAAAACAGGGTTTCCAGGCCCTGATTATGCTCCATCCTAGTTACTTCTCTTTGCACCTGTTCCTGTTTGAATTCATTTTTTTCTGATAAAGTCAAAACAGTTTAAAATCACTGAAACATCCCACTGACTGAAGGACTGGGTTTGATTATTTTTCCAGACGGAAGCATTATAATAGACCTTGATATTATTTTATAAGGGCTATGAACAAAGGCTATGTATTTTTTTAGATTCAGGTATAATCTAATTAGTACTTGAAGGGCCACAATACTTAGTAAAGCAGCTGTTCTGACTACCCAGGAGACATGTGGCCGTGATTGGCATGAAGCAGATGCTTGCTCTGCCTGCGACATCGCTCCATTCAGTGCTGAGGGAGAATCTATTTATTTAACTCCACTGGTTAACCTTTATTTTTTAAGGTTTGCCATATCATCCATCAAACTGAGAGATTGCTTTTTACAGGTGCAAATGAGTCATCATATGCTTGCCAGCTTTGAAAACATTTAGAAAATTAGGGACTAGAACTTTAAAAAAAAAAAAAAAAGGAGAAAGAAAAGAAATTACAGTCAGTCTTACAGCCTGGGATGTGGCTGCCCCGCAAGAAGCAGAGATGGGTTTTCTTCCAGCACAGGTTTTGTGCTGCTCTCTGAGATCATTGTCAGCAAACGTCAGCGGCTTTAAAGCTGAGCCCATCCCGTAATGAAACAGTTATCCCGGCCTTAAAGGCAGGATTAGCTACCCGAAGAGGAGCAGAGAGCCCCTCTGCACTTTTTAACACCTCATGAAGAGATCTGGCTGCCAACAAAAGGAAAATCCTAATGTGTAAAAAATGCATAATAATAAGGACTTTGGCTGAGTGGAATTCCATCACGGATCAGATGAAATTGCCTTGTGCAACTTGCTGAGGGCTTCATGCTATGCTAAATGACCTTTGTACCATGTAAAATGGGCACTGGTGCAGGATGCGGGGAGAACCAGGGGCTGGGCTGCTCTTTTCTTTTCCCCCCCTATGGAGTTCAAGCTTGTCAAGAATACAACAAAAACGAGAGGGAGAAAGAGGGGGAAGAAATGTCCCATTGAATTTTTCATGAATGATTTTTGTCAGAGGAGAAGGAACATCTGTGTTTATGAAGGGCCCTGGGAGGGGACACAGCAAAAGCAGGATGTGACCGGCTGGTCGCAGGTACCCAAGGACACATGCAATGCCCCACGTAAGTGGTAAAATCCAGCCTGTGCTGTAATTTTTAGGGCTACAGCTGAAAAGCACCCTGCCTTTGTCCTCCACATGGCCTGCCTGAGGCTTCCCACTTGGCCCTTGTGAAGGTGCAGCGATTCCTGGGGGGTTGGGGCTGAGGCTTTGGTGGGTGCTGACGCTCAGCACTCTGAAAATCAAGCCCTTGCTGCATCAAAATGATGAAAAATCCATGAATGCCCCATTTGTTGGTGTGTTCAAAAGAGCTGCTGGGTAGGGCATATCCCTGTCCACATGGGACTGATCATCACACAAGGCTGCTCACGGGTGCCTGCAGAACCTGGGAGGAGCTCTTCTTTCTCCTTTTTTTGCTGGGATTTCCTTACCTTCCTCGGAGGCACCTGTGACTGACAAGAGCTGGAAAGGGGAGGCAGGGAAGGCCATAGGGGTTGGTCCTCTGGAGGTATTGAACACTCTTAGGACAAGGATTGTCTTGGATCACGCACTCGGAGCTACACTTGGCACCAGATTTGGGACCAGGAATCAGTTTCCCCCAGCTTGGACTGGCAGGCGCAATGGGGCTCTTTCCCGTTGTTCGCAGTAAGGGTCTTCTTAATGATTTCTCTCCTAGGTCATGACTGAAGGTGCCTTTGAACTCTCCTGCATCTTACAACACAACTTTGAGTCTTCGCAAGTCTGAAGTTTGGGCAGCATTTCTTGTCCTGTGGAGGTGAAGACGTGTAATAGCTATTCAGAGGTGCCTTTGGGACTGGACACATTTTGCAGAGTTGCCTGTGGTGGAGGAGGACTGGGATCAGCATTAACACGCTTATTGTCAGTTCTGCTGCCATCCTGTTTACTCCATGGACAGATTTCAAAATAAATGGTTTTCACCAGAGCTCACCAGATCAGCAGCCCCTGCAATAGTGATGAAGACTTCTGAGAGAAGCAAGCCGACTGCAGGCACAGAACCTGAAAATCAGCCCTTGAGTATTGTCAAGACTTGTATTTCTGATGTTGCTTTCTGCTCCAAAATAATCCCATACAGCCCCATGTACACACACCCACATATCCCAAAGGGTGAACAAGCCTGAACAGGCAGAGATGGGTATCTGCTCCATGGCTTTAGATGCCTAAATTGCTTCGGTCTCCTGATGGCTCTCCACACTGCTTTGCGGCTCTTTCAGTAGAGGTGCCCCAAGTAGAGATACAAAACTCACAGAGCACATGTTGTTCCTGAAGGCCAAATGGCACAAGGAAAACACAGGAGAGATGGAGCTGGAGTCCTAGGTTCTTTTTCTACCCACTCCAGTGCCATTTTGCATGACTCAAAGCTGTTTATTCAGTCTAGATCAAAATCTCTTTTCACCTGTACATGGAATTCATACCAACCTGCCAGGAATTTTTCTGTGAGTTAATTTGGTCTGGGAACATTGGAAGAGTTGCTACTGAAATGCAAAGGGGATTTTTTAAATTATTAATATTATTATTAAACCTTGTTACTCCCCCTACCTCTTCCTCCACTCACTGCCCGTGGGTGGAAGGTAACCCTGCACCTTCTGAGAGCATTACAGAATGAGTGCTTCCACAAATCTCCTTTGAACTTTCTCCCTGAAGAGCTGGTACCATATTGTCAGAGTCCTGATCCATCTGGAGATAACAGGAGTAATTTATCCTTTACGGCATCTTGCCTTCTTGCCTAGGCATTCTCAGTGCTGAAGGAAGATGGAATCACTCCCTTGGAGGATGAGCAGGAGAAGTTGCCCTTGATGCCACTTATTCTGGTGGTAGTAGCAACATTTGACTCTGGTGATGTTCGATGCCCCTTCCCTAGATGAGACGGACACTGAACGAATGCAGAGAGCATGTGCATTGTCATCGCAGCTCTTTCTGCCCTTGGAGAAGTTTTGCTCTCGATGTGGAGTTGGATCTCTGGGCAAAAGCTGCCCCATCAGCACTGCTCATGGTTGCACACCCACTATACTCACTGTGGTAGCACATTGAGTGGTCCCTTCAGCTCCCTGAACCTGAACAATGGGCCTTATACCTCTTAGGAATGACCATTCCCCAGGGCCATTACGGGACATGCAACCCCGTTAGGCGTTTTTTTGCTGCAAGCATCGCACTGTGCCACACAGTGCAGAGGTGATGGTGCTCTTCCAGACCCCACAACTCCACGGATGTGGCACATTTACCCGCATGCACTGTGCAGGGCAATGCTCTGCAGCATCTTCCCCCACACCACCAGTCTCTGCACAGCAACCCCTTTCTTCTTCAGTTCAAAGTGCTCTGGCACTTCATCTGGAAAATCCTTTAAATCTACATTACCTCTGCCTTATTTAATCTTTTCGGGAGCGCTGACATCCAGTGCATGAAAAAGAGATTTTAGGTTGAAAGGAAAGCTGCCCCTGATCACTTCTTGGGGCTAAGTTACAAACTGAATTGGAAACTGGAAGGTGAAAAGAATATGTTACCTTTTAAGTGTCACATTTTCCTCTGCAAAAATGCCTTTTAACAGAGCCGTTGCAGAAGGAGTAGAAACAGCATCAAGCCACAGCCTTACATTTTGCACCGTGCTTTGAAATCTCCTAAACAGGTGCCTTTGGTGTCTGGCTTTGGTTTTGTCAGAAATGGGGGCCACCAGACTCATACGTGAAATCTGGAAATCCCTCAGACTGGGGAAGGTTTCCATCTCCGTGCTGAAGCACCGATCTGCAAGTGCCCGTTGATCACAACACTTCATAGCACAAACCAGGTTCACCCTCAGTATCAGCAGCACAGAAACAGCCCTGGGCACACTGCAAATATCAGAAAGTAAAGAGGAATTTGCAGGCAGCAGCAATTGAGCTGAACATCATAGATCTCTGCTTATCCTACCTGAAAACTGCAAGCCACAATGCTGCTTGGAGCTCACCTGGTTTTACCCTGAGGTGGTGCAGACTTTGTGTACCTGAGTTGACGGATGTGCAGCAAGTTACTGTACAAACACCCTCTCCATGCTGCTGCACCCGTGATCCTGGCTGGATCGCCATTGGCAGAACTATTTTAGGACATAGTCAGTGAGGACATGGCCTAGAGCACATCACCTCTCCAGGAGGCACAACTGCCTCCGGTTAATTACTGACCAAAACATCTTCGAGGTCACCATACTCCCAAAGTGTCTTCCTGCCTCAAAACATCTATTTAGCTAGCATGGAAAAAGCATCAGCTGGCTCTCTGCAGGTCCCAGCAGGACTGTTCATCCACTTGTCCTGGTGGATGTTGGACTTGTAGGTGCCAGTGATGGAGAGAAGATGGTCAAAAGCGCCGGGGTGCAACAGGGGGATGCACAGGCTCGTTGTGCAGGTCAAAAGCAGATGGAGGGAGGCGAAAGGCTTGCAGTTCTCCAGGGCTGTTTCTTCCCTGCACATCTCACAACCATCATCATCTTCAACCTCTTTGCTGCACCTGCCCCTCAGCCTGCACCCTCAGGTGCATGGGGGTTGCCTGACCAGGTTCACATCCTCAGGGTCACCACCCCTTGAGGAAGATCCTACACAGTGGCTGTCTCCTGGTCACCCTGTCCTCGTGTTTTTGAATTTGGCTTCTGACAAACTTCTGTGTCTGCCCACTTTTCTTTTTTTCCTCCAGGACACTCACCTGGGCTGGGACACCTTGATTTTGACAGAACTTGACTTTAGTAGGAATTTTGCTCCATTAAGAAAAAGAAAGCCACATTTTCCCTGTAGAAAAGATAATCAAGTTGTGTGTGAGCAAACAGACTGTGGGATGCTGATAAGGGCAGTGTAACAGAATAAAATACTACTTACATATCGGACAGGCTGACAAATGTTGATTAAAATGTCTCCTTTCACAATCAAAGGGTAAATATAAAGACATATTTTCTTATCTGTGAAGGAGCTTTCATAGCCGCCTAGGCCAGAAACCCTTTGATACTGTGCAGTATCCCGGAATGGGAGTGCTCTTTCCAGAAACAGACACAAGCCTCTGTGGCAGGAGATCTTGGCTCAGTCTTTGCCTCTGACAGTGACTTATTTCAGAGGTCCTACTATAGCTCAATTGAGTTGCTGATGCATGGGCATCCAGTGCCACTGGACATGGCCTTTAGAGGTCCTCCAGCCTCCACAGGACACAGATGGCCCAGTCCCTCTGATGTGTTAGTCCCTTTCAGGTGTATGAGATCCTCCCAGTCTTGTCCAGAGGCAACAGATAATCAGACCGAGGTGGTCAGATTGAACTCTTAATCCTCCATGTATCAGGTTGCAGTCCACAAAATTTGAAATACCTTTTCCTCCTTGTTTTCTAAAACAGCCTGCAAGATCTGGGGATGGGATCTACAGCATCGGTCTCTCCTGAATGGGTACCATTATGTCCTTCTGTAGTACGCACACCAAGAGCTTTTTCCTGGTGCACTGATTCCAGGCTTATTTGGGAGGCTGGTGAACTCCCCGTGTGTGCACTCCCTCCACAGGCTGTGACCCTGCTGAGTATCAAAATAAAATGCAAACGATCAGCAGCAAACTGGGTTTTATGTACACAACAAAGGTAATAGGCGTGCAGGGCAAAGCAAAGAAAGGTCCATCTCCGGCTGCTGGTGACCTCCCCACCAGCATTAGGTGGAGCCTGCCCTGCCTTGGCAGGATTTCATCCCCATTCAAAAGTTGCAGGTAAAGCACTGGGGTCCAGTTAGCGCAGGGAAGAGGGGGAAGCACAAGTTGTGCTCTTTCAGGAGACTGAAATTTATAAACACACACACACAGAAAAAGGTTTCTTAACAAAAATTGAAAGCAGCAAATCACTGTGTGTTACGGAAACGGTTTTTCAGTAAACTGTAATCCCATTCCCCTTCTGTCCTTCCCACCTACAGATGTACCCACACACACACACCCCAACACCGCTGCTCCCCACCGCAGCTGAGCGTACACCCAGCCCTGCCCAGCTGCTCTCCCCACAAGCACCCTTCCAGTCATTTACGCCCTGTTTGCCAGAGGGATCTGCTCCCCATCCCCATGCTCCCACAGCGACCGGACTGAGCTGCCGGACCAGTAATGTTTGGAGAGATAGATGTTTAAACCACAGAGAGATGACAAGCCCAGAGAAGGAGCTGCAGAGCTCTGGTAAGGCCAAGGGTCTGGTTAATAGATCTGGAGGGGCTGATGGGTCTGCTGAGTTTTGAAATGTTCCTTACATAGATGCAGATGGCAGAGGAGGGCAAAACTGGTGCCCAAGCAGTGTAAAACCAGGGATGGCAACAGGTAGCCTGGAATTACACCAGCTGAGACATCGCTTCTCTCATTTAATTTCACTTAAGCTGCCACTTGAACTTAAAGCCTTTTCCTTGCACTGGAGTTTGTGAAGTGACCTGGGGTCATTATCATTCCTGAATCCACTGCTGGGCACTGGGCACAAGGGGAACTGGTGCAGAGAGACTCTCGGGTGGAATCTTATAGCAGAGCTGGGTTGGGTCTTCCCAACTTGGTGACAATCCACAGATGCAGCAGCATCTACCAAGAACTACCAACCTGGAGAGGACATCTCTTCCCTTTCTACCCTTGGCGTCCTCATCTCTTTCAGAAAGATCCATTTCAGCTCATCCTGCCCAACACAATATTTCAAGCTCAGCTTTGCTCTAATGTTCCTGCAACACAGAGGCAAACTACTGCCTCTCCCAGGGGAAGCCAGCTCTGATGTACTTGTCTCTGGCTGCAAGGGCGACGGGGGAGTAAATTGCTGGCTGTCATGTACAAATTGTTGTGCTCCTTTGCTTCCCAGAGGAGCTTCCTCTGATTGACACCTCTCGTTTCAAACCCCTTCGGCACCTGGCTGCATGGAACAGCCTCACCTTAACGGAAAAGAGGCAAAACTGAGGTTTGAAGCGTAGGATCCCGGACTAGCTGAAACCCAACTTACAGTAAGTCTCTCCCTGTACTGTCGTGTTTCTCAGGAGCCGGGGACTATTGTTAGAGAACAGAGAAGAGCACAGTTAATAAGTTCACCAACTGAGAAAAACTCAGCCTTTTAAAACTCTGTGGCTCACAGTGCGAGAGCCAAATGTTACTACTGGAGTGGAATTCCTTGCTGATTAGTCTTTTTAAGGGCTTCCCAGATAATCAAATAATGATTTCTCTCCCCAGTCATTCTAAGTGACAGGAGAGCCTGGCAAACCCACAAAGCATGGAAGGGCAGCATGTTTTCCCAAGCCTTATAGGAACTTAGCTATTCTGCGGCTAATCCGGTGCTTAAACCCAGCCACAGAGTCCCTTCACCCTCCTGGTGCTGCAGCAGTAACTTGGGATTTGCTGCCCACAACACTGAAGCAAGGCTTTAGGCCAGGAATATGATGGGAAGGATGGCCTCACCTGGACGGACTTTGCCTGATCTTCCAAAGAAACCAAGTTTGTCCTGGGCTTCACACGAGCTCAGCAACACTGAAGGTTAATAAATCCTGCTCTGTCCTTCCTGGGCTGTGTTCAGGGCCACTACTAGAGAGAATGAGTGACCAATATGGAGACCATTTGAGGGTATTTCTGGCATGTTCTGGTCTTCAGCATATCTGACATTTCTACTACATTTCCAAGTCATGGCACGATTCACAGTGACTTGCTCAGGCAAGCATTTCAACCCTACAGTCATGTGGTCTCTCTGGGTACAGCTCCTTTGGTCCCTTGGAGTTATTCTGGATTTCCACCAAACCATGAAAGCTGACGATCCTGTGTATCCACCAGGTGTGACACCATAGTGTCACCAAGCAAGGCGGGATTCAGAAGCAGGCGTGCCTACGCTTGAGTGACTGCATCCTCACTTAGTTTCACTAGTTCAGCTTTTAGGGAGGCTTCTTATCTCATACCTTACTAAATCAGCAGGCAATTTCAGGTCTTGATAACCTCTGGAAAAATTAAGGTCAGAAAATAGTTATTTTCATCACCAATAGAAAAAAGACTTAACACATATTTTACCGACGTACAAGACTTTTTGTACGTAGCTTCGGTTTGTAGCTTCGGTTATGCTGAAACATTTTTGCAGTGAGCAGATGCTTTTATTTAATTGAAAACCAATCTGAAATATCATGGAGACAGAAAAACATTGACCAACTATATAAATATGTGAAAATGAGCTTGCAAGGTTTGCCCATTCCTAATTGAGAATCTGTTCCAATGGTTAATTGAGAATCTGTTTAGGAGCAAGACATGGGTAGGACAGATAGAAGGGAGAAAGTATTTAAGAAGCAAGTGCTTTATCAGCAACATGCTGTAATGAGAGTCAAGTAAAAAAAAATGCATTAATTTTATTTTTTTAACTAAGAGCCATCTGGCCATCTTGGCAAGAAGAAAAGATGCACCATTAGCAAAAGACTCTTGCTGAAGAAGTTGTTCCCAACCTAAGTGTAACCCACAAGGCATATGCAAGTGCTTGGAAATGTGGATTGTAATGTCCCCACAACACCAGCACTGTTTAACCGTTGAATTAACAGGTAAACTGAGGTAGAAGGTGGTTAGGTGACACTGCTGTAGGACCAAATCAGTCAGTGGTAGAGGCAGAAATGCTTCTCTTCCCTTTGCTTTGATGCTGAAGGAAGCATCACCCAACTATAATGCAACCTAGAGATGGAGTGAACTCTGATGGCAGACCCCAGACCTTCACCCAAGAAAGCAACAGGCACTGCAAAACTTTCCATGAAAGCCTGGCTGGGGAAGGACTCCCCTATAGAAAGCTTGCATTTAAATAGCACTGAGCACTCAGCCTGACAAAAGGCAGGAAATTCAAAGCAAAGGGTGACCCTCTGTCTTCAACCTACATTTTTATGCCTTTTATTCCTTTTTTCCCCACAGTGCAAATCAAGGACAGGGGGTCAAATTGATCCTTTTGGGAACTCCCTGCATTGAGTGCTGTTCCACGAGGAATGTTTGTTGGCCCAAATCATCAGACTAAACAACTTTTCCCGGGCCTAGGGAGCTTAGGCACAATTTTCTGACTCACAGTGCAGAAGAGCTCCATAGCCACCCTTGTCCCAGGGGGTGCAGTGCTGCGCAGCGGTGTGGCTCCCAATTCCCTGCCTCTGGAGAAAAGGTTAGTGAGACAGAGGAGCTGGGAGACAGGAAGAAATCGGGGATGCTTTGTAAACTGATAATGTTCTCTTTGATCTGAGAAGAGTGAAGTAAGGCAGAAACTTTTTCAGATAACCCGTGGAAAGAGAGCAGTCCAGAGCTTGAAGGCTGAGCTTCAGCAGGGGCTGAAAGAAAGAGGGACCTCTTGCTAAAAGATAAATGCTTCAAAACCTCAAAGCTGAGCTTCCTGGGCAGGAGATAGCTTCTCTACTGTCATCTTTAATTCCAAAAGATATGTTTTTCACATCTGTTGAAATTGATTAAAAAAAATAAAATCTAAAAAATCCCATCAAAACCGGCCTGAATTCAGGAAATTATAGAGATCTGCCTGGAGTCCCAAGCATTGGGAAGAAGTTCAAACTTACCACCTCTAATTCCATTTTTACTAGCTGTGTCCTTAGGGGAAAATAAAAAATACCTTTTAAGCATGCTTAAAGGCCTTGCCAGGCCTTTGCAAGGTCCCTGGTGATCTGTGTGTGCAGTTTCTACGGACTTCGGAGTGGGCACATGGTGGAGGATCCTCCTGCCCATCTCACCAGAGCAGTTTAGGATGTTCTTGTGTCCCTGCAGCACAGCTCTGAGTCCCCTGAGCTGAAGGGAGGGGACAGTGTGAGTAGTCATTAGTCCACTCCTCTGCAAAGGCAGCTGCAGACCACCTTCCGTGATGGATCAGGAGGCAACTGGACCTTGCTGGCAGGTTTGTTGGGAGGCAGAACCAGAAGCAGATGCAGTGATCAACATCTGGAAATTAGGGTTGGCTTTTTAGCTTTCTGCTGTTTGCAGATGTTCCCATGCCCTCAGAATTCCTGGTGGGAGGACTTAAAAAACAGGTTGAGAAAAGCCAATTCTTCACTCTCGTGTGGGGCTGAAACGGGACTAGTTTTCCATCATGGCCTTAACCGTATGCAACAGTCTCCTTCTCGAAGGAGCTGTGCCGGAAATCACTGGGCAGGTGTCCTGGTGTGGAAGTGGGGCGATAAGAGGTCATAAGCGTAAATGTGTCCAGGACATTAGGAGCAAATTCAGGGACTTTTGGAGAGACGCTGAGGTTGCAATGCCTCCTCAATCCCCCTACTCATGAGGAAGTAACTGCAGACTGTCCCAGCCTGTGCTCAGCCAGCACCCTGGATAACACATCAGAAAACCTCCCCCGTGAAATATGAACTGAAGTCTGTCTAGTCTCAGCCACTGGACCAAATTCCCGGGGCAGGTCTGCAAGGTCTCCCTGTTGTGCTCTTTTTGTGCACCGAGGAGTGGATTTTATCAGCAGAAATCAGCTCACCGGGAAAGGATGGACTTAGCAACAGCAGTTTTGCTGCCCTAAGTGTGACATACATCTAGGGTGTAGCACAGCCCTCCCGGCACAGGCTTGGCTCCTGCGCTGAAAGAACAACCATCGGTTAACCAAAGGGGCTTTCATGCCAGCAGCAGAAACCCTCGAAAGGAATTGCACTGCTTTTTTGAAGAGAGCCTCCAGTGAATAATTATCCAGGTTGAATTTTGGCCTTCCCAGTCTTGATGGTCCCTTTTTAACTGCCCTGGGAAGGGAGCAGCAGTGCCACAATGAAGTTCTTCATGTTTTCAGGGAGAGCTAGACACCCAGATAACTCCCCTTCTGTTCCCTCACCAAGCACAGCCCTGGCATTGTGGCAGACACCAAAAGACTGATCTTTGGTGCCTTCGACTGCCCGTAGCAAGTCCCTAGCGGTCTCAGCTGGTAACATATTAATGAAGGAGTGAAACCCCAGACGTGAGACACAGCATCTGCTTCAGCCTGGGGAACTGGGCTGGGTTGGGCGCAGTTTTGTCTTTTTTTAACCAGAAGGAAAAAAAATTATAATCAAAATCTCTGCCACTCTTGATTAGCAAAAGGGAAAAGCAGTGCAAGAAATAATTAGCAGAGGCAACTTTCTTTCAGTATGAGACCCCAGTCAGGCACCCCAGGCGATCCAAACACATCTGATTGTGCAGGGACATTCAAAGTCAGCTACAAAAGCAGAGGAGCTCCTCCACATCCAACTGTTACTGCCCTCCTTATATTGCACCATAAAACCCGGGTGTCAAAAAGGCTAGAGATTTTACACTTAGGGTCAGTGTTTTATGTCATTAGACTAATTATGTTAGTGTTTTTACCGCCTTTATTCTACTAATTGGCCTAAAAGCCAAACAGGGACATCATTACTTTACACAAACAGGCAATTATTGGGCTATAAACACACCCTGGTTGTGTTCCCTGGGTGAGGAGGGAGCTCCTAATGCTCCCTCTGTGGTGTCTGCCACAATAACAGGCATTACAGATGCACTTGACTTTAGCTCTGCTTTCAGAGAGGCCTCAAAGCTGCTGATACACAGAGAAACTGGGTATTTGTTACCCCCCTACAAACAGATTCAGGAAAATGGCATAAATCCAGGGTCAGCCCATGCATCACTCTTTCAGTGCTCGGGTAGCCTGGCTTCATTTTTGGTTGGGATTCATCATGTGTTTGCTTTCCTAGAAAGGAACGGCTCGGTGAATGTGGCCAGAATAATTCGTTTATGAAACACCCAGGAGAAATGTTTTATTTCCAAGAAATTTGGTTTCCTTGCAGACTACTGGGTGAAACATCAGCTAAGATTGTCCAAGACCTGTCATTGCCTAGAGCCCTGCAAAATACATCTGCTTTGTCCGAAAGGGCAGTGTCTTCCCAGGTTACTCTCCCTGTCAGTTCTTCACCAGCTATTGCTCTCCCAGCTGGGCTGTTTCAGTAAATGCTTCCAAAAAACAGCCACTGCACTTTGTTCCTCCTTGCACTCCTTGCCAGGTCATATCTGCTGGCTACAATATTTTGCTCTAAGGCTTGAAGCCTTCATGTGTGTAAGCGCTGCTTGAGTTTGCAGTTGGACTTATTGGAGAGCAAACATTTGGTTGGTGTTAGAAGGGTTGGGTTATGTGTCACCTGGCGACAGGATTGCCAGGGCTCAGGAACCTGGTCTCTTTGTCACCCACAGCAAAGCTTTTAACTCCCCATAGAAACCCTACTGCACCTAATTCCAGTGACCGTGTGTGCAAGGGGTGCTTTGGAGAGGTATGAAAACCCAGATAGGAAATCCACCTCAGGATTACCACACTGGCAACATCAATGGCCTGATATCATTAACACGATATCGGACCATTAACACGGTCTAACACTTTATTTTATTCACCACCACAGAGATAGATCCTCTTCAGATGAGGTTACAAACTTGAATTTATCTTTCAGGAGTTCAGATGTCGACCATTCCTTGTCTTAAAGAAGCCGTTGTGATTTTCTGTAAGCACTGAGGTACCAGGAAACGACTAGGGCGGTTGGAAAGAGGGAGGTTTATCTCAGGCAAAGGAGGGAATGACTTTGCCTCTCCCAAAATTCCCTCCCCAGTTTCCTACGGGTATTCCCTCCCCGGTTTCCTCCGGGTGTGATAGTTCCCAGTTCTGATATTGAATTGAAATGCAGCGTTGCTATGAACCATTAAACAATAGATGCGCTGCCTAGCAGGGAGATCTGCTTTTTAACGTCGGTTGAAACAATCCGTGTAATTAGTCTGAATTCCGATGCTGAAAACGCCTGTGTTTTGCCTAAATAAAGTGCTTGGGACTGAGGCCTTTTTAGGTTGCTGAAAGGCTTTGAAATCTTTGTCTCCTGACGTGTCACTGCGGGTTTTAAGCCCTTTCCCTGAAGACTTCATCAAGGACTCTCACTTCAAAACTGATGACACAATATGGTCCATCAGAGTTAAATTACATATGAAGTAAAAGTCAATGGGTGTTCTGTAGCACGACTCTGGCTGCTGTATTTACTGAACACATCGGGTCTTTGACTCTACATTTTCTCAAACTAGCCAGGTTTTTGTTTGGTTTATGCTCCATAAATCCACTTAAACTGAGCTAAAATGGCTATTTTTAAGCTATCTCTCAAATGTTTCTAAGGAACTTCTGTAATTTCCAGCAGAGCTGGCTCCTCTCCTTTGGAAATAAGAAACTGCAGCTTCAGTGAGAAACACTATCTGAACAATGTCTACTCTAAACAGCCCCCAGAAGCTCTGCATTTCCAACCCTAAAGGGAATTTGCATGTGTTTCAGCATCAAAGGGTGATACAACCCTATCACCTAGGGACTGTCATGTTATCTAAGTGCCTGCATATCAGGAGCACGATAACATTGTGTGGTTCACAGCTGCTGCAGAAACGACACATTTTCTGAATTAACCTAGGCTCAGATTTATATAAACTATCCCTGATAACATCTGCCCAGGACTCTCCTTTGAAAATGCGCAGAGATCCTGCCCGGGCGGGTCCCTTCTGCCGCCGGGAGCGGAACAAAACCCAGACCAAACCACCTCTCTCTCTCCTTGGAAAAGCCACTCTTGGTTTCGTGACGCCTACCCCCAAAACAAGAGCAAAAACTTTTTAGCGGTGAAGGTAGAACAATGAAGATGTCAAGAGGCTTCTTGGGAGCGAGCTGCTGGGTCTTGTCATGCTTGGACATGGACGGGGAACAAACGTCTTCATTACCCGGAATGGTCACCTCGAAGTGCACCGGCTGCCTGATCCTCTCGCTTTCCCGTTAGAAGCGGGCGCCGCGATCCTAATGAGGCACAATAAGTAGATTATGAGAGTCCTTTTGTGCTGCTAAACAGCGGCTTTTTCTGCGGGGAGTATCACAAAGGTGTGCGGTGCCCTGGTGCGCGGGGCCGCCGTGACTGATGCGCCCATTTGTTGGGTAGGGATGGGGAGAAGAATTGGCGAAGGCAGCCCGAGTGTGCAGGGGAGCCGTGGGGGGCAGGTGCCAGAGCTGCCTAAATTAGACTCATCAGTAGAGAGGCTCTGCCCATTGTATCTGGGCTATAAAGCTGTCAGAGAGGAGCCCATTTGAACGTTTCCTCAT